>NC_133336.1:237261676-237514176 GCF_042186555.1 Aquarana catesbeiana
CTAGATCCCCAAGTGTCAGTGTGTTATTGTTCTGGACCCCCAAGTGTCAGTGTGTCACTGTTCTAGATCCCCAAGTGTCAGCGTGTAATTGTTCTGGTGCACCCAAGTGTCAGTGTGTCATTGTTCTGGGACCTCCAAGAGTCAGTGTTTCACAATGTTGGCACCCCAAGTGTCAGTGAACCTTTGTTCTCAGACCCCCAAAGGCCAGGGTGTCAATGTGTAGGGACCCCAAATGTCATTGTTCTTGACCTCTAAGTGTCAGTGTTTCATTGTGTTGGGTCATTGTTCTGGAATCCCCAAGTGTTAGAGTGTCATTGTTCTGGCACCCCAAGAGTCAGTATGTTGGGACCCCAGGTGTCAGTGAACCTTTGTTCTCAGGCCCCCAAAGGCCAGGGTGTCAATGTGTTGGGAGCCCAAGCATCATTGTTCTCGACCCCCAAGTGTCAGTGTGTCATTGTTCTGGGGCCCCCAAATGTCAGTGTGTCATTGTTCTGGGGCCCCCAAATGTCAGTGTGTCATTGTTCTTGACCCCCAAGTGTCAGTGTGTCATTGTTCCCTACCCCCAAGTGTCGGTGTGTCATTGTTCTGGGTCCCCCAAGTATCAGTGTGTCATGGCATTGGGACCCCCAAGTGTCAGAGTTTTTTTATTTATCATCTCCACTGCATTGGACACCTGAGAGCTGATCTGGAGTTCTGATTGGGCAATATAAAAATAAATCAATGTTTGGGGACTCTGCGTCTTCTGTTTCCTGGTCCTCCTGAATGACTGATTGGCCCCTGCAGTCAGTAGTGTATTTTAAGCCTCTCTATTTCCCTAACAGCCTGTACGTACACAGAGGACGGCTCTGATTATGGCTCTCCTGGGAGGGGGTAAGCTCATTACATTTACATTACGCGCAGCCCGCGGGTTAAAGTGGATGCTTTTTTAATCGTGCCAATATTTCATCATATTTACGCTCGATTCCACCGAACGTCCTTAATGCTACTCCAGCGAAAAATCTCAGCATGTCTTTAGTTTGCATCTCTTAAAGCGACATAGAAAGGTATTTGAGATTTAATGTTATGTGTATAATACTGTAACAAGGCCTGTGTGAGCCTAATTTCAGCCATTTATTTTACATTTTGGATATAGAGGGAAGGTTTTTATTTCTGTCTGGAACCCCAATAGGGAGACTTTCTCCCACTTCCTATCCTTGTGACACTCACACATAAAATTGAGAAGAGATTGTCCCTGTCCAACTCTTCCTAAATCTATTAGATATGTATTTGTTTTTTATTATGTCCCTATTGGAGAGATTTCCATCACTTCCTGTCCAGAGAGTACTACAGCGCCACACCAAATATATAGAATTCCAAAAAAATTATTGGAGTAAGCCCACATAAACATTAAGCCAACACGTTTTGGGACTACAAGGTTCTCCTTCATCAGAGAAATTGGCTCCTTAGATTGAAAAGACTTGTTTCAATGGTTCATCCCTTGAAGGGTCCTCCTTGTTAAAGAACTGGCTATACCCGACTCATTGTACTCCAGTATGGACTTACCTTACCATGATGTGATCCCCTTCCCACCTCCACCTGACAGAGTGCTCCTTCTGGTCAAACTACTGTAGCTTTAGACTTATCAATTTGGGTGATCACTGGTCCCTGGTTTGGCTCACTTTGTAGAGAGCTGCTCAACCCACAGCCAATGAACTCAGTCAAGAACCTCCTTTTTTTCTAAAAAAGCTGAGGTTCTGTATCCATTGTCCATCCATGTCAATTTCCTGGACCCCCAAGTGTCAGTGTGTCATTGTTCTGGACCCCCAAGTGTCAGTGTGTCATTGTTCTGGGACACCCAAGAGTCAGTGTGTCATTGTTCTAGGACCCCCATGTGTTAGCGTGTCATTGTTCTAGGACCCCTAAGTGTCAGTCTGTCATTGTTCCGGGACCCCCAAGTGTCAGTGTGTCATTGTTCTAGGACCCTCAAATCTCAGTGTGTCATTGTTCCGGAAACCCAAGTGTCAGTGTGTCATTGTTCTAGACCCCCAAGTGTCAGTGTGTCATTCTTCTGGACCCCCAAGTGTCAGTGTGTCATTCTTCTGGGACACTCAAGTGTCAGTGTGTCATTGTTCTAGGACCCTCAAATCTCAGTGTGTCATTCTTCTAGACCTCAAGTGTCAGTGTATCATTGTTCTGAGACCCCCAAGTGTCAGTGTGTCATTGTTCTTGACTCCCAAGTATCAGTGTACCATTGTTCTGGGACCTTCAAGTCTTAGCGTATCATTGTTCTGGGACCCCCAAGTGTTAGTGTATCATTGTGCTGTGACCCCCAAGTGCCAGTGTGTCATTTCCTTTCAAATCTAAACCTCCCAACACTAAAAATGTTCACCTCTATTAAGGATATGGGTCCACTTCCAAGGCTCGGTTTTCTGCTATAACTTCCTTCTGACGTTTCCATTTGTCATCTCCCTCTACTTATCCGGTGATACCTTGTGGAAAATTAAGGTACGTGCACCATGTATGGTCCCTCACACATGAGCGGGGGCTCGGGGCCCACTCAGCTGGGGAGAACAAGGGAAGAAAAAGAAAAGAATTGTACGTCTCCTTTGTTGCTGAGCTCCGAGCCCCTCATCATCTACGACGCTTCTCCATCCTGCTGGGAGAAGGACTTTTATTACATTCCCCAGAGCTCCGCCGCCCTTTTTTTTTCTCCCAGAGAAGTAATTTGATTTTGAGAGCGCGGCCCTCCGGCTGGAGCCGTTGTTTCTTATTTGATTTTGTATTAATTGAAGTTTTTTCCTCCTCCCTCCCCCGGCAAATCGTTATATTAAGACGCCGGACGCAAGTTACAGTTGATCATTTGTGAAAACATTGAAGCGTGGAAATTAAAACTGAGATAATTTTTTTGCAATCAGTATCTATCTATTTATCATTTTATCTATCTATCTATCTATCTATCTATCTATCTATCTATCTATCTATCTATCTATCTATCTGTCTATCTGTCTATCTATCTATCTATCATCTTTTGATTATCTACCTATCTATATATCTATCATCTATCTATACTAAGGCTCACCATACCATAAAATTGTATAATATATGGCCAGCCTGAAAAATGTCATCTATATATCTATTATCTTTTGATTATCTATCTATCTATCTATCTATCTATCTATCTATCTATCTATCTATCTATCTATCTATCTATCTATCTATCTATCTATCTATCTATCTATCTATCTATCTATCTATCTATCTATCTATCATTTATCCAATACTACTAGGATCTATTTACTAACTATCCACGTATTATCTATTAATCCTTTATCCATTCATCAATTATATATTGAACGTTTATCTATCTATCTATCTATCTATCTATCTATCTATCTATCTATCTATCTATCTATCTATCTATCTATCTATCTATCTATCTATCTATCTATCTATCTATCTATCTATCATACATTTTCTGTGCTGATCCCCCTGGAATAGTTGGCCCCCAGGTTATATACCTCCATTGATGGATGAAGAGCCCCCCAGTCACTCAACCTGTCTTTAGCCCCCCCCCCCCCATACCCCCAGTGTGCTCTTTAGTCTAATAAAACACACCAATAAAACTCTATTCCCCATTTGCTGACAGCGGCGTATTCCACACACATGCAGACGTTTCCTTGCTTCACATCACAGCAAAGGGATAAAACTTCTTCTACAAAGAAATGAAATAAAAAAATAAGTCCTTCTCCGGCTTCTCTCCTGGATCTGTAATTTAGGCCGTTTTCCTCCTGCGCTCGGCGGCGTCTCACGTATGATATCAATGTATGGCTATGTTTGCCGCTCGGCACATGACGCTCGGCGGTTGATACAATACCTGTTATTAGTAAGAGGAAACGCGAGCTGGCAGCCTGTCATTTCTCTATGCGATATCTCCGTGCGCTGAATTACAGCGAGCCGTCCTCCTCTAAAGGATGCATATTCCATCGGCGTGCCGCAGACAGCTGGGAGCTGACGCCGCTGGCTGCCTCCATGTTGTCAACTAAATAGGATTGCTTTGAAGAACTCCACTGAACATGGCGTGCCCATTATAAAGAATTCCCACCATGCGTGGTGGATCTTTTTGTAATAGTTTTATATTATGGAGACTGTAGGAGGAGGAGCCGGGAACACACAAAGGTGGGCGGGGACACAAAACACTCCTAGGTGGACAGGAACAGAATTGGGAATAATTACAGGTAAATCTCAATAGTGGAGCATCCAAGACACATAAGAAGCCGAGGGCTGACTCAGCTCACCAGGCTCCACCTATAACTAAAATGTTATTTCTGGGTGGGGGGATGCTTTAAATTTAAATCCTAGAAAAAAACAGGGGTCACTTGTGAAATGAATGGCTCCTACAGCAATTCCTTTCAAATAGTTGCAATCAGTCGCTACACAGATGGAACAAATGTCTCTCTAAGGTAAGGTAGTTAACATCGACACTGTTTTAGAACTACGAGTCCCATAAGGAATTGGAGGACCTTGACAGCAACGGGCATGGCTCCCAGAGGCAGAGGCATGATAGGATTTGTCGTTTCACCCCAGCTCGAGTGTCGAAGTTGCCTAACCCTACGCTAAGGTATAAGCTAAGACACAGGTACAGGCTAATCTATAAAGATCACAATCAATCACGATCACACACAATTGTAGCATTGCGTGGTCAGGAGGGATTAAAGTCTTAATCTGAGCTATGTTTTTTTTTTTCCAATGTTCCCCAGGAGTAGTGATAAGCTTGGGTTCTTCCAAACTAGCAAGATAGCTGTCATTCTTTGGCCAATCAGCTGCAATCCCACAGCTGCACGACACAAATGGGCAGGGGTGCTCATGATGGCATCATTGACCTAATATGGCCATCTGGCCATAATGAGTCCATGACATTGACCTAATATGGCCACATCACCATATTAGGTCCATGAATTTGGCCTAATTTGGCCACATGGCCATATGGTCCATTACGTCAACCTAATGAGTGCCATGTGGTCATATTGGGTCAATGACCTGGACCTTATGTGGCCGCATAGCCATATTAGGTCAATGACCAAGACCTATAATGGCCACATTAGGTCAGTGAGATTGACCTAATATGGGCATATGCCCATATTAGGTCAATGATATCACAAGCATCCTCGCCTGGATGTTAATGACATCACTGATCATTGATCATTGGCAAGGCCAAATTAGGTCTATGACAATGACCTAATATGACCACCTTGTCAAACCAGGTCTCAACCAAACCAGGAAGGCATTCCTTGACCAATCAGCTGCACCTGGGCATTCCTTGCAACCCCGCAGCTGTAAGACACAGATGGGCAGGGATGCCCATGAGGACATCATTGACCTAATATGGCCACCTGGCCATAATGGGTCCATGACATTGACCTAATATGCCCACATCGCCATATTAGGTCCATGAACTTGGCCTACACAGATGGAACAAATGTCTCTTTAAGGCAAGGTAGTTAACATTGACACTTCAACTGTTTTAGAACTACGAGTCCCATAAGGAATTGGAGGACCTTGACAGCAACGGGCATGGCTCCCAGAGGCAAATGGTCCATTACGTCAACCTAATGTGTGCCATGTTGGGTCAATGACCTGGACCTTATGTGGCCACATTAGGTCAGTGAGATTAACCTAATATGGGCATATGCCCATATTAGGTCAATGGTGTCACAAGCATCCTCGCCTGGATGTTAATGACATCACTGATCATTGACAAGGCCAAATTAGGTCCATGACATGGACCTAATATGGCCACTGGGCCATATTAGGTCAATGATATCACAAGCATCCTCGCCCCTTAATTTAAATAATTAAGACTTCTACCCTCAGCTCATTGGCCCAGCACTGACAGCTGACCCCAGAGCTGAACCTAAGCTCATCACTACCCAGAAGGAATATATGAGATGTCCTCAATTTTCCATGTTGCATGATGCAGAGGAAGATTATGAAGATATCATAAGTGTAGGGTGTGATGGACTTCCCACAGTGCCCTGCACCCACAGGGTACTGGTGTAAAGAGCAATGCTGGTGTCATCACGCCCATGTCAATCTTTTTCCACCCACAGCTGGAAAAGTTTCAAAGAGAAGGATGACCATATGTCATGTGACTTGGCTGGAAAAGATAAGTATCAAAAAAGAGGCAAAAAATACATGAGGGCTCCAGATTAGGGAGCTGGCATCAGGTAGGGTCTTAATTACTGCTGCTTGCACCTTGTATAGTTTACACCATTGGGGACCATCTGTCTCTGTGTATAGCTGTCCATTACTGCTTAATCATTGGCGGTTTTAGCACGATTGAGCTATTGTAGACCTCTGACGCTTTGACTGAACCTCTTGTGACCCCTTTATGCCATCACCTGTAACTACACAGTCTGCTATTTTGAAACAGTTGTCGACCCTGTTGCGACCCCTATATGTCATCACCTGTAGCTACACCGTCTGCTGTTCTGAAAAATTTGCCAACCCTCTTGCGACCCCTATATGTCATCACCCGTAACTACACCACCCGCTCTTCTAAAATACTGTAGTTGCTGCCTGTTGAAATAAAACTGGCTTTATGAATCCCGTACAGACCTAATTAACACCCAGATAACGTACAACCTTTTTTTTTTTTTTTTCCTTCCCTTGGTGCACTTGATAAACCCTGAAAGAATCTGTTGCATGTCAACTAAAACCGATGTCTAAAAATTAATCCTGAGATCAATTCATTCAATTCAGCCCCGGCTCCGAAACAAGATGAAAGGTAAAAAAAAAAAATGAAAAGCCGTATTTGAGTGAACAAATGCTGTAACCATTCGGGATTCATCACAGAGAACAGTCCCATTGTCTCTACTTCTTACATCGGAATATCATAAAGAGAAAGGCTTTTTGTTGTTTTTTTTTTTTTTCTATTAGTTATGAGCAGAGAAGCTTTAGCATTCAGAGTTTTAAAGCTGAATTCCGGCCTTCCTATCAGTCTTGCACAATTGTACAGGTTCTCCTCCTGGACTGAAATGGCTTACTCTGATTTCACCGCACACTGTGAACTTCTCACAATGTGCATTCGAAGCTGCAGCAAATCAGATACAGCCCACCTCATTTCCTGGCAGCAGGGTGCCCAACATCATCTAGCGCTTCCCCCCCCCCCCCCAGCCTGACTGTCTCTTTGCTTAAAGTGTATCAATAGCCATTTCATTTTAGCTTGGGATAAAGTAGGAATAGAATTTAAACCCCTCTCATTTGTTTTGCTGTCTCTGTCTTTTTGGAGAGACTTTCCCTTTACTTCCTGTTCTGCAGACACAACAGGAAGTTAATGGAAATCTCTTCAAAGTAGAAGGGAAATCCCCTCTTCGTTGTCATCAGAACAGATGTCCTCAATGGAAGATTTGCCTTTACTTCCAGATCTGGTGGTAATTGTATCATTTTTTGGATTTCCCATTACCGCCTGCACCAGTGACAATAGTAATCATGAAAAATAGAGAGGGCAAATTACATGCAGTGAAAAAATCCTTGATAATTCTTGGGTTAGCGAGGAGGACTGGATATCTCGATGTGTATTTAAAAGGTTCTAAAGTTTAGTATTGGAGTCCTAGAACTTCTGTGGATGGTCCTTAGGGAAGCGTAAGGCTAGAATAAGGAATACGAGCACCACACCATGTATAAAAGTCCAGAATGTCAATTTTAATCAAGATTGCCAAGAAAAAGCCAACAAATCTCAGGGCTTCTTCAGGATTGTCCCCGTTGGAATGGTGTCCCTATCGGAAGAATTCCTTTTACTTCCCGATCCTCTGGCAATTGTAACATCTTTTATAATTCTTGGGGTAATGAGGAGGGATGGATTTTTCAATGTGTTTTTAAAAGGTTCTAAGTTTTGTATTGGAGTCTTAGAACTTTTGTGGATGGTTTTTAGGAAATCATAAAGATAGAATAAGGAATTTACGCAAAACACCATGTATAAAAGTCCAGAATGGAAATTTTATTTAAGATCGCCAAGAAAATGCCAACTTGTTTCGGGGGTTATAAAGGTCCTTCTTCAGGGCTGTCCCTGTTGGAAGATTTCCCCTTACTTCCTGATCTTCTGGCCATTGTAATATTTGTAGATTTCCTGTTATCTTCTGCACTAGTGACAATAGTAATCAGTTAAAATGGAGAGAGGGCAACTTCTAAGGAGGGTTGGATTTCTCAACATGTGTTTGAAAGGTTCTAAAGTTTAGTATTGGAGTCCTAGAACTTCTGTGGATGGTCCTTCGTGAAGAATAAGGATAGAATAAGGAATATGAGCACCACACCATGTAAAAAAGTCCAAAATGGCAATTTTACTCAAGATTGCCAAGAAAAAGCCAATACAATTCAGGGCTTCTTCAGGATTGTCCCCATTGGAATGGTGTCCCTATTGGAAGAGTTGTTTTTACTTCCCAATCCTCTGGCAATTGTAACCTCTTTTATAATTCTTTGGATAATGAGGAGGGCTGTATTTTTCAATGTGTTTTTAAAAGGTTTTGTATTGGAGTCTTAGAACTTGGTTTTTAAGGAAGCATAAAGATAGAATAAGGAATTTAAGCACCACGCCATGTATAAAAGTCCAGAATGGAAATTTTATTTAAGATCGCCAAGAAAAAGCCAACACATTTCAGGGGTTATAGAGGTCCTTCTTCAGGGCTTTGCCTATTAGAAGATTTCCCCTTACTTCGTGATCTTCTGGCAATTGTAACATTCGTAGATTTCCTGTTACCTTCTGCACCTGTGACAATGGTAATCAGGAAAAATAGAGAGAGCGAGTCCCAGGTGGTAATAAAATCCTTGATAATTCTTGGGGTAGTAAGGAGGGTTGGATTTCTCAACGTGTGTATAAATGTTCTAAAGTTTAGTATTAGAGTCCTAGAACTTCTGTGAATGTTCATTAGCATAACTCCACTTTTGTTGAGAAAAAAACATTGCCCCCTGGGTGATCTATGTACACTGCAAGGATTATAACAACCTTTGTTGCAGATGCCTACCTTTTGTTATTCTGAAGAAATCCATGTGTGTTTGTCTGTGCCTTTGTGCTAAGTAGCCATCACATTTCAGGGGTTATGAAGGTCCTTCTTCAGGGCTGTCCCATTGGACGGTTTCCCTTTACTTCCTGATCTGATGGCAACTGTAACATTTTTGGATTTCCCATTACCTTCTGCACCAGTGAAAAATAGGGAAGGTAAGTCACTAAAAATAGTGAGGAGGGCTGTTTTTGTTGATGTATATGTAAAAGGTTGTAAGTTTTAGTATGGAAGTGGATTACATTCCTAGAACTTCTGTGGATGGAATAAGGACTAGAGTCCCAACCCCATGTATAAAAGTCTAGAATGGTCTTATTTTTCAAGATTGCCAAGAAAGAGCCAACACATTTTGGGGGGTTATGAAGTTACTTCTTCAGGGCTGTCACGTTGGAGAATTTCCCCTTACTTCCTGATCTTCTGGCAATTGTAACGTTTTTGGATTTCCCATTACCTTTTGCACCAGTGACATTGCTAATCAGGAAAAATAAGGAAGGTAAGTCACCCTAAAATCCCCAATAATTCTTGGAATAGTGAATAGGGTTGGACTTCTTGTGTTTAAAAGGTTGTAAGTTTTAGTAATGGAGTCGATTGGAGTCCTAGAACATCAGTGGATGGAATAAGGAACAAAAGCCCAATCGCCAAGAAAATGCCAACACATTTGGGGAGTTATGAAGGTCCTTCTTCAGGGCTGCAAAGGTCTAAAAACTGTACCAGACAATAGTATCAAAAGCTTTGGTAATTTAATGTTGATCGTTCTTTTGGGAGCCTTGCTCCTCGTGTAATTTGACACATATTGACTAAGATAGAAAGTGAGGAGAAATCTCCCTATCGGGAACAGCAACAGTCAACGCAATCCACTGTGGCCCACCTAACGATAGTTTAAGGACGAGAGCTTTGAGATTGATGACCTCAATCACTCAGTCACCAAACTCAATATTTTGCCTACGGGGCGGTATTTCCCCTTAGTTCCAAATTTACTTAACCGCCTTCCGGCATCACTCCGGAACTCACCATTAATTCTTTCCTATTGAATCAGCCATAAACAACTTTAGCAAATGCCTACTGGGCTTCGTTGTCATAATCTTGATTTAATTTCCCCCTCCACGGACCAGCAATAAATATTAGGTGTCAGGCGACGGTTCCCGTTATATATGCATCTCATATAATTCCGCCACTGCGCGCCTCTCTATAGCCATACGCCTGCCTGCCTCTATGAAATAGCACGTTAAAGTGCGCAGCATGCAGCTAATTAGTTCTCGCCATCACAAGCACCGTACTCGATATTAATTTACCCTCAAGTACCTGAAAAAAGGTATTTACGGGGACATAAGTGTCAGCCATTTTGGCAAACAACGATGATTTAAAGGGGGGATATTTATACCGCCAGCGCGAAAATATTTTATTTTTCCTGTCGAGCCGAGGACGCGGGGGGTGGAAGCAGGGCTTAATGGACGGCAGCATTTTGACTGAACGGCTGTTACGTTTCAAGCCCCATCTCGGAAAGGCTGCGACGGGGGCGCCATAAATAGCCAATGTTTGATGGATATGCTTGCGTTATTTAATTTAAAATTCTCATTAGGCCCAGAGAGTTGGAAGCCGTGAAGGTTCATCCATCTTGATGCCCCCGCCGCTCGATTACTGGCATGGCCCCCGTAAGGCGAGAAAGAACCAGCCAAGGGGGGAGGGGGGTTAGGGGGAGGGGATGAAAGGGCTCAGCGTTTATATATTCATTTATTACAAGCCTGCAGGCCTCATCATGTCCTAATGGATCGAGGGCCTGATGAAGTCTGCTCGGTTGCCATGGCGATGTGGGGCCTACAGATGTTGGGGTGTGGTCGGCTAATGCCGACTTGGCCACAAAGGCCTCATTCGATGAAATTAATACGCTCAGCCTTTGCGCTTTTTTTTTCCGCTCCCTGCCATCATTTGCATCTGACGAACGCGACCTAGTAAGAGCTTTGGCCAGTCGGGAGCCATTCCTACCGGCCAGCGCATCGAGAAAACGAGAAATGAGGTGCAGACGAGAATCTGCAACACAAGAAAACAGAGATTGATGCATTATTTGCAAAAAGCAATTAGCCAGCAAGCTTCCCGATCCCGCAATTGATTTTCACGCAATTCCACGTGTGGCACATAGGGCAGCCCTTTGAGGAAAATGCGCTGCCCTATGTGCATTTGTCAACCAAAAGAAGCTCCTGCACTTATTTGGGCATCGAGCTTCATTTTTAAAGGCAGGTTGCAGCACGATTCTGTTGGGTGACAATTACGGCAAAATCACAACATGTTTGGATGACGATTTTTGTATTACCTTTACTATGTAACAATGGACAGCAGTTATATAGGACTTGACTAATGAGACAGAGTGGCCCCACACAGGAACAAATATCCAAATTCCTGGGCTCAGACAGGTAGGAATGCGAGAGCACCAGAGCTAAAAGTCCTTTTGCACCTTCTGCTCCGTCCTACAACCTGGGCATAACACAGTAATTGGCTGATACCCCCGAAGGTGGAAGTGCCTTTGAGAAGAGAAAGCAGTTGATCTTATCGTAAAATGAGAGAAAAAAAAAAAAGGTTGGGTCTAATTTACTCTCGCCTGGGAAATCAAAGCCGTATGACACTCACATGGACAATGGCCGCCTCCTTCTATTACAGACCCTCATTGTCCTGACAGCAGCCCGGGCTATTTTAGTACAATGAGCCGCTCCTTCACGCCTAAGCCTGTCACATGAGGCTTGTGCTAAGTTGCCACGGAAACCGTCGTCTCCGTTGAGTTTACAGTCAGCGCAGAATTTTTTTTTCTTTTTTCGAAAGGCCAAAAGCTCGAGAAGAGAGGGAACTTTAGATTATGTTCCTGCGGAGCACAGGACAGCAAAATAATGAAGAAGCTTCAACTATGCAGACGTCATAAACTTTCCTTGGCTTTGGCTGGAGTGGCTTAGAAAAATATTGGTTTGGTGGATGTTTTTTCTTTATTGGTTGAACTAGATGGACTGTGTCAAAAATATTGCAGGGGAATCAGGCACAGGAATTCTTAAAAGTGGAAACCTGAGACAGCGAAATCAGAGTCCATCCTGCATCCCCACCGGGAACCACAATCCTCACTTTCCTCACCTGCTGTCCTCTCAATACATCTGTGGAGCCCTTAACCCTCACCTGAACTGATCCTGCCCCACCAGTTTTCCTCATCTCTTCTTCATTCTAGGCCTCATGCCCCCAACCCTTTTACTTATTACCCATGAACTTGCCATGGTGGTGGACCACAATTTTGGAGACTCAGCAACCTCCCTTTCCTCTCCCTCCACCAGCGCCCCATCAATTTCCTGTAGAGCCCTTTCCTTACCTGTATTCCCAGAAATGCCTCCCGATTTTAAATCGATCGTTATCCCATAGCACACATCTACTTGCAACAAACTGTCCCATCTGGTATTTCTCATGGGCTTTAAACTCATTACCCTTGCCACTGCTTACCCCCTGACTGAGTTTACCATCATCCCTACTATCATCTTCCCTCCCTTTACCCATGGAGACATAAACCTTCCTTTTTCCAGTACTCTTATGATCCATTGTAGACCTCAACACTGGAACTGCTACCTCACCAACCTTCCTTTTACCAGTACTCCCATGATCCATTGTAGACCTCAACACTGGAGCTTCTGCCTCGCCGACCTTCATTTTCCTCCTTTTGCCACTGCCCCTGTCAAATCCATCACCAGCACCCTTCACCCTTTCCTATCTGTGATATCACAGCCCTGGGGCTGTTGCCTTACCAGCAACCCAGCCAACCTATCATTTTCCTTCAGCTCAACCTCAGCCCTCCCCTTTACTTGTACTGCCATGACCCTTTCCCTCCTGTCATGGTGGTAGACCACAACCCTGGAGCTACTGCATTACATCCTTGCCTCCATGTAAGCTTATCTGTACACTCTAATGCAGGGGTCTCAAACTGGTGGCCCTTCAGTTGCTGTGGAACTACAAGTCCCATCATGCCTTTGCCTGAGGGAGTCATGCCTGTAATTGTCAGCCTTGCAAGGCCTCATGGGACTTGTAGTTTAGCAACAGCTGGAGGGCCACCACTTTGAGACCCCTGCTCTAATGCCTGATGGCTCCCATGACCCTTCCCTGTCTCCACCTATCACCTTCTGTCTACTTCATCCATGAAGCCAAAGCCCCTCACCCTGTACTTCCAGTATCCTTTCCAACTTGCCATGGTGGTTGACCACAACCACCATGAAGCTGTTGCCTCACCAACTCCTCTACCATCCAGTAACCAATCTGTACATTGCTATACCCCCATGACCAGGCACATCTGTAATACTGGCAGACCACGACCACACGATGACTGTTATCCACTATAGAGCACCCACACAACAACTACTTGCAACCACCTCTATGGCCAACAGGTATTTTAGACTTCCAATCAGTCTTGGTTTATTTAGGGCAGTTTAGTTGAATTTAGAATTTTTTGTATTTGTGATTATTTTTGCATCAGGCGGGGGGTTGTTTTTGGCACAAGAACATATCCAGGATAGGTAAAAGGAGCTTTCATAACTCTCAGGAGCCATGTAAAGCCCCTTGCACCCTAAAGCCATCGAAAAACACCTTCATTTTAGATTTTCCGTGGACTAATTTTTCCACAATGGAAACATTTTGACATCATTTTTCAATTTTCTATGAAATTTAAGGAAAAAACGTTTTAATTGTGCGTAACCCCTAGTGCCCACTGCCCAATATTCACCTTCACTTCCTTCCTAAAGACAGCAAGAAAATCAGCACCAGGTAGGCTCTGAATTCAACTCATTTTCATAAGGGAACCTTTGAAGTGAACATGTACTCAACAAGTATGAAGCCTGCCATTGCCAACCTCCATAGTTTCCTGGCTGTCATGCTGAACCGATGGCTTCGGTACTTTTTAGATCAGTGACTGCAAACCTCAGACTTTCCTGATCTGCATGCTTGTTCTTGCTCAGTGTCTCTGAACATGCTAAAGCCAAAGAACCAATATGAAAGCCAACCAGAATTTTTTTAGGGGGGGTCAGCCCAGGTCCCCTTTAAGGACCAGCAACACAACGCCAAGCGAGCCAGCCACATCCATTTGACTGCGTCAAGCGCCATGCGGGGTTAATCTCCAGTAATTTCACGCAGAGAATGGCGGGGAGGAAAATGTCATTCATTCCGGCGCAGCACGAAAACGACGTTTTAACAGCCCGCTGACTCGCTTCCCTTAATGACAATGTCACTCCCGAACAGCCTGGATATTCAGGCCTTCGATGTTAATGATATCATTAAGCTTTCTGTTCTGCGCCGTACCTGGCAAGGCAGGGGCATTCATTTCCTATAGATTACCTGCACTGACTTTCGCTCCGCAATCTGACAGGCGGCTGAGACCGGTCGCCACCCCCCCGCCGAGTTCATCTTGCCGCACTTCACCCACATTCTTCACCCAAAGCGCGTCCGCTTTATTAAGCGGTTAGTCCATTATTGCTGTATTGATTCGTAGCGTAGATGGGTGTTGTTTATTTGTTTTGCATAGGCCAGGGAACTGCAGATTAAAAAAAAGAAAAACGTTGATAGCTCGCAGTGCAAAACTGATTTGCTGGTGAATAGAGCTTTTTGTATGGGTACTCAAAAATTCAATACAGATCTAAAGAGCCGCTTCCCATACAATTTGTGGCTTTACTAAAATCTCATGATTAGCCAGGTTAGCAATATGCCAGCTTTAGAATTTTTGAGTAGGCAATACGTTGGCAAAAATCGGCACTGATTCCAGAATTATGACGAAATGCGTTGGAATCATCTGTAAAAGCAAAATTACGCACTGACATGGTAACTACGTAGCTTTGTTAGAAAACAATGGAGTAGAGTTAAGGGTAGTATTAGGAATAACATTAGGTTTAGGGTAAGCATTAGGGATAGCATTAGGCATAATGTTAGGGTTAGGGTAAGCATTGGGGATAGTGTTAGTCATATTGTAGAGATTAGGGTATGCATTTAGGATTATGTTAATCATAATATAGGGATTAGGGTAAGCATATTGTTATGGTTAGGATACCATTGGGGATAGTGTAATGCCACGTACAGACGATCGGAATTTCCGACAACCAAACCGTGGATTTATTTCCGACGGATGTTGGCTCAAACTTGTCTTGCATATACACGGTCGCACAAATGTTGTCGGAAATTCCGATCGCCAAGAACGCAGTGACGTACAACACAAGTTACGATGAGCCGAGAAAAATGAAGTTCAATAGACAGTGTGGCTCTTCTGCTTGATTCAGAGCATGCGTGGAATTTTGTGCGTCGGAATTGTCTACACAGGCTCGGAATTTACGACAACGGATTTTGTTGTCGGAAAATTTGAGATCCAGCGCTCAAACATCTGTTGTCGGAAAATTCCGATGGAGCCTACACACAGTCGGAATTTCTGACAACAAGCTCACATCGAACATTTGTTGTCGGAAATTCCGATCGTGTGTACACGGCATTAGTCATATGGTAAGGGTTAGAGTAAACATTAGGGATAGCGTGAAAATTGTTAGGGCAGCATTAGAGATTGTGTTAGTCATATTGTAGGGGTTAAGATAAGCATTAGGGATAGTGTTATGGATATTGTTGGGGTTAGGGTAGCATTAGGGATAGAGATAGGCATATTGTTAGGGTTGGGGTGGCATTAGGGATAGAGATAGGTATATTGGTAGGGTTGGGGTAGCATTAGGGATAGGGATAGGCATATTGTTATGGTTTGGGTAGCATTAGGGATAGAGATAGGCATATTGGTAGGGTTGGGGTGGCATTAGGGATAGAGATAGGTATATTGGTAGGGTTGGGGTAGCATTAGGGATAGAGATAGGCATATTGTTATGGTTTGGGTAGCATTAGGGATAGAGATAGGCATATTGGTAGGGTTGGGTGGCATTAGGGATAGAGATAGGCATATTGTTAGGGTTAGGGTGGCATTAGGGATAGAGATAGGCATATTTTTAGGGCTGGGGTAGCATAAGGGATAGAGATAGGCTTATTGTTAGGGTTAGGGTGGCATTAGGGATAGAGATAGGCATATTGTTAGGGTTAGGGTAGCATTAGGGATAGAGATAGGCATATTGTTAGGGTTATGGTAGCGTTAGGGATAGAGATAGGCATATTGTTAGGGTTAGGGTAGCATTAGGGATAGAGATAGGCATATTGTTAGGGTTAGGGTAGCATTAGGGATAGAGATAGTCATATTGTAGGGATAGGGGTATTGCTAGAGTTAGGGTGGCATTAGGGATGGAGTGATGGATATTGGTAGGATTAGGGTAAGCATTATTGATACCATTATGGATATTGTTAGGGTTAGAGTAAGCAGTGAGGATGGCACTAGGCATATTATAAATGTTTAGGGTAAGCATTAGGAATAGCGTTATTGATATTCTTAGGGTTAGGGTACTGTTAGCGAAAGGGTTAGTCATATGGTAAGGGTTAGGGTAAACATTAAGGATAACATTATGAATATTGTTAGGGCAGCATTAAAGATGATGTTAGTCATATCGTAGGGGTTAGGATAAGCATTAGGGATAGCGTTATGGATATTGTTAGGGTTAGGATAGCATTAGGGATAGGGTTATGGATATTGTTAGGGTTAGGAATAATAAGCATTAGGGATAGCCCTAGACATATTATTATGGTTAAGGTAAAGTGATTGTAAAGCTTATTATTTTCTAACAAATATTATATACTTACCTGCTCTGTGTAATGGTTTTGCACAGAGTGGCCCGATCCTCCTCCCTTGGGGTCCCCCGCCGGCGCCCAGAGCTCCTCCCTTCCAAGGGCCCCCATAGCAACCCACTTGCTAATGGGGGGGCACTTGTGCAGGTTTGATCCTGAGCTGGGCTGTGTGTGTCTATTCAGACACCCAGCGTGGTTCGGCCCCGCTCTCTGCTCACAGGATTTGGCTGACAGCAGCAGAAGCTAATGGCTCCCAGCCAAGCCTGTGACAGAGGGGAGAAGAGCTGCTGCAGACATGGCTCAAGTAAGTATTTGGGGGGGGGGGGGGGTGTCTAGGGGGAGCTACTATTAAAAGATTTTAATGACTTAATGCAGAGAATGCATTAAAGTAAAAAAAAAAAAGTTAAAAAAACCAAAATACTTTTAGAACCAGAATAGTATTATGGATATTGGATATTGGCTTTGTTTATCAACAAAGCCAATTACCATGTGATTGCTGATACAATGATGACATGGCTTTGTTTGTTCAACAGCAGAAAGCAAATTTCAACCGGGCCATCCACATGGCAATATTTGAGGTGGATTTTGATAACGTTTCAACAAAACCAGTAATTTTGCAGCAAAAAAAAAAGTTCAGCAAAACACTCTGCACCTCTTTAATGACAACTCCTAATTGCAGTAAACCTAAGATATCTAACCTATGAAGGCCACGTTTTATCCATTTGGCTACCAGGCATAGTCTAAGCTGACTTCTGACAATTACAAGAGCAAAGGGTTGAAGATTTTTAGAAATAAATCTTACACGCTTCCAAGAAACAAATATTTGAATGATTTTATGGGATTAGAAAATCACAACTGGTTGCAACATAAATGGGGAAGTAATTTGGAATAATAGCCATTTTTTTTTTTTTTAACTTTGCATTAAGTTTTAAAAAGTTGGAATGTTATTTTAAGTCCTGATCGGTAACAATACTGAAGAGGTAAAGGAATCAGAATTTCTTCCCCAAGAACCATCTTGAACATCACATTGTAATTCACAAATCATAATCCATGAAGCTGCCTCTGTGTTCTACCATAAAACCTTGGTAGGATGAGAATTACAAGCAATGCTGCCTTCCCACACTGTTGTCATAAAATTGGGTTGTCGCAGTGTCGTTTTCTTCTCACCAAGTCTCTATTAACCCTTCAGCCTTCCTAAACATTCAGGAAACGAGTCCATCCCAATGCCATGGACCCAACTTCCCGGTGCCCCTCATGACACCCACAACCGGAAGAGGAGGCTGAGCTCTTGTAGGCCTCTTAACGAGTCTGCAAACAATTACGTGATCCTTTTTGTTCCTGTTGATTAATTGGGTCACTTTAATTACGGCAAGGAAGTTCTCCACCCGAAAGACGGTGTCAAGTCATTAAAACCCAACCTGCTGATGTAGACAAAAAGAGATTGAGGATTTCATAGACTCCGTCAATGAACTTCGGTAGGCAATAAATTCCCTTGGGAATTTTGAAAATGATTGTTTTTTTTTTTAATAAATTGTCCCAAAAAAATAAAACCTAAGACTCATGTCACAAAGAGGACACACAATGTTAGGGATCCTTTTTTAGAAAAAAAATTATTGTTAATTCCTGTTAGTTTCTCGACTATGCTTGATTCCAACCTGCAACCACTAGTTACCGACCTTTGGCTTTTTCCTCGACTATGCTTCAACTTGATCCCAACCTGCCACCATTCATTACTGACCTTTGGCTTGTTCCTCAACTACACTTCTGCTTGATCCCTACCTGCTTTATTTGCTACAGCAGCCAGGCTTCCTCACCTCCTGGTGTGGCAATCCTAAGGACCACGACCTGGTATTAACATGCAGCAATATGAATGAAAAAAGCAGACAATACCAATGGGAGGGCTCAAAGAGGAAGGGATGAACATTTGGGGCTCAAAGTGGTTTTCCTACTGGTTCAATCACTGCCAAATAATTTTATTGCATTCCCTTTTTTTTCAAAATCTGCATCAATCGACCCACTCTTTGGCCTTACTTACATGGGCGATTTTGAACTCTTGCCATTAAAAGATTTAGCCGCTTGTTGGCAGTCTTTTAGAAGGTTCAGTAAAGGTTCGGTGAAAGTTTAATTTTGTTTATCGAAATGATTGTAAGGGAAGGAACGATAGTCATTTATTTTAAGACCATTTTGTGCCACTTGTAGGATTTTCGGCTGATCAGTCATCTGCGCTTAGAAGTTCAGCAATTTGGTTTTAATTGCTCTGCGCGCTAAACAATACATTGTATTGATTTCTTGGAAACAACGTTTCGCTGTAAATGATTTTCAAACAAGTCAGAAAATAATTTCAGTCACTAAGTCATTTCTATCCATGGTCTACCAAAAGCAGCCTTTCTCAAACTTTTTAACACAGAAGAATTTTCAGGCCTCAGGGAAACCCTTAACATGGTGGTCAGTAGGAAGAGTGCTCCTTACATTGGTGGTCAGTAGGAAGGGTGCTCCTTACATTGGTGGTCAGTAGGAAGAATGCTCCTTACATTGGTGGACAGTGGGAAGAATGTTCCTTACATTTGTGGCCAGTGGGAAGAATGTTCCTTACATTGGTGATCAGTGGGAAGAATGCTCCTTACATTGGTGGCCAGTGGGAAGAGTGCTCCTTACATTGGTAGTCAGTGGGAAGAATGTCCCTTACATTTGTGGCCAGTGGGAAGAATGTTCCTTACATTGGTGATCAGTGGGAAGCATGTTCCTTACATTTGTGGCCAGTGAGAAGAATGTTCCTCACATCGGTGGCACGTGGGAGGAATGTTCCTTGCATTGGGGGTTAGTTGAAAGAATGCTCGCTAAATTAGTAGTCACTGAGAAGAACTCTATTCTTTGATGTTCCATGGGAAGAATGCTCCTTACATTGGTAGTCAGTGAGTAGAATGTGCCTTACACTGGTGGTCAGTGGAAAGAATGTTCCTTCCATTGGCTGTAAGTGGGAAGAAAGTTCCTTACATTGGTTGTCAGTGGGTAGAACGTTCCTTAAATTGATTGTCAGTGGGTAAAATGCTACTTTCACTCGTGGTCAGTTGGAAGAATGTTCCTTACATTGATAGTCAATGGGAAGAACGCTCCTTACATTGGTGGCCAATGGGAAGAATGCTCCATACATTGGAGGTTTGTAGGCCGAATGCTTCTTACATTGGTGGTCAGTGGGAAGAATGGTCTTTACATTGGTGGTCAGGAACCCCTTGAAGGAACCTTAAGGGCCCACAGACCCTGGTTGAGAAAGGTTGGCCTAGAGCATTGCATTCAATTTTCTGAACATTTGAAGGCCTTTTTTTCAATTCGCCGAATCTTCTGCTTATGTAGACTATCTATGGCCAGACTTAGTTGACCTTCAGACCCGAATTGTGGTAGGAGCTACAAATAAGGTACAACTGCTAAGCAAAAAAACGTGGCACATTTATGCAAGACCGATATCTCTCTGTGTGTCCTTACCCTGCTCATTCACAAACTAGGGCCAATTTGGTCAGAAGTCAGGCAAATTTTTGTTTTTGGATTGTGGGAGGAAATGGGAGCACCTGGAGGAAATTCACATAAACACAAAGAGAACATACACACTACATGCAGGTGGTCCTAAAGCCGGGACTGCAAGGCAAAACTGCTAATCACCGAGCAACTGTGTTGCCCTGCACCCTGCCAAGTAATACACATTTTTTAGGAATACCTTACACACATCTTGAATAAGGGTGAATACAGTGATGAATGCTTTTGTAAAAATTTATTTCACCATGAAATCACCGAAGAGGAAACTCTCCATTCCACACACTGGTTTGCTGTTCGTGAAATTTGTTTAAAATAGAAAAATAAGATCTACTCTTTTATTTTTTGTTTTGTTATTTAACCCCTTCCCTCTTATATCCAGAGCCTATAAGAAGCAGATTGCAGCCTTAAAAATCACCCAATTTCTGCCTGGGTTATTTCAGGAAAAAATTACACATTATGGCCGCTAGATAAGCAGACAATCTAGTACATGTAGGCCATCTAGAGGCCACAAGGTAGCCTTTTTCTTGAAATACCCCAACCAGAAAAATACCACATGATGGCCACTAGATGGAGCTGACTATTATAGGAAATAAACATCTTAGACAATTTACAGGGATTATTTGTGACATTTTAGAGACATTCACACAGCAAATGTTTTATAAATAGACCCCGTAGTATACCTATCTTGATGCCACACCCTACCAGGATTTTAAAGATCTTCAAATCTCTTGTATTTGAAATCTGAAAAAAAAAACAGCCTTGGATATGCAAAGCAGCAAAGCAGCAAAGCGCGTAGATTTGAGGAAAATAGTCACAAACAAAATGCTGTTATTCATCATTTTCATAAAGTAATTGTCTTATCACAACTTCCAAGAACCTAGTATGATATGCTGTGCCCTTCCTAATGCTCTTTTTTTCCTATCAGTACCACAGCACGCGAGGCAGGAGCAGATTTGAGTCAGGGTGTTGCCCGTAAAGCCAAGCAGGACAGGAAGCTATGGACTGAGATAATGATTCCTGTGGGAGCAAAGGAGTTCCCAATATCTGGACAGACTTAGGAAGGAAGAGCGAGAGCGGAGGGAAGAGGCAGAGAGAGTTATCGGAGGGAAACTGCAAATTGTTTTGAAATAAGTGCAGTTTTGTGAAAGCTTTCATGACTTCACCTGGTGATGGCCAATTGTCTCAGAGTCAGGGCAGAAGATAAAAGCAAGATTTGATGTGTTGTGTTCTGTTAACGTAGCCTTGTCTTTTTATAAAAAAACCATTTGAAAGCTGTGCAAGACCTCTGGGGTATGTTAGTTCTGGTCAACCAGGGCAAAGGAAGACAATGCAATGGTTGTTTAAAGACTAGAGGTGGATAGAGAATACAATCCTAACAGTTACAACAGCACTATTAAAACTATAGGCTATGCGACCAGTGCTGCCCAAACTGTCCAAAAAAAAAAAATACAGAAACCTAACAACACTAGGGATTCAGCTATTGTAGTCCTCAAGGTCTCAAAGGACCGGCTGGAAAGATTAGTTAAAGACCACAAAGAAAGGCCTGAGGTATTCACTGGAAACAAATGGGGAGAGGCAGAAAAGCCCTTATAGTGTAGTAGGTATCTAACTCAAAAAAATTATTAGAGAAAAAAGAAAAAATGACTTACATCTGGTAAGGTTGCGGTGACCCAAGTAGGTAGAGCCATGCAACCTTATATAGGTAAAGAAAAGATCCCGTCTCCAGACTGAGTGAAATAGTTTGCTCTTGATGCCTAAATTGTTCACAAAAAAATTAATACGAGAAACCAAACAACATTTAGGGATTCAAGTGCTGGTGGTTCTCAGAGGTTCAAAGGCTCAGACCAAAAGGCCAGTTAAAGATCCAACAGAAAGACTAGTGGTATCCACCAAAAAAAAGGGGGGGGACTAGATGGGAGAGCCCCTATAGTGTATTAGGTGACTAGAACTAAAGTTATTAACTCAACAAATTATTTTTAGAGAGGAGTGGAGGTTGTATTGACCCAAGCGGGTAGAAGAATGCAAACTTCTGTAGGCGGAGAAAAGACCCCATCTCCACGTGGGGAGAAATTGGTCGCTCTTAATGCCATGGGGGTCCAATTCTCCATCCTCTAAGGGTTCTTTAAAGGCAGGTACTGTACTGGTAGGGTAAGAGGAGGTGTAAAAAAAAAACCTTGGCGATCCATGTGACAGAGGCACCTGGTATAGAGCGTCTAAGAAAGGGTCATCAAGTTTTTTAATTTCTGCCTAAAACCTCTCTAATATATTACAGGCACAAACCACAAATGACTGTATATAGCTGATTTAGGAAACTAGTCTAATGGAATACTAGTCATCCTCCCAGCTGCAGGGTCTGTTGTTAACTGAGTACTTAAGAGGTTACATTTAGAAATCTAAAGAGGTCCTTCTTTAGAAACTGGAGAAAAGACCCGGTCTTATCAAATTCCTTTACATTTCTTTAACCAGAGGGCCAGGGCCATAAGTCTGTTTGATGAGGCCCCATAGCCAAACTGCTAGGCTATATCACCGCTATGGCTATAGTTAGCCCCTTGCACAGAGCATTTGAGCATATGCTTATAACTAAAACTGCAGTTCAAAAAGCACTCCAGCCGACAGAATTGTTCCCTCTCTCCATTAACAAATGATAACAAATGTTTCCTGCTCATATGTCAAAAAAGCAAATCGCATGAGTCACGAGGGGAAAATTAAAACTCTGTCTTAATTAAATCATCCATAAAAGCAGGAACGGCAAGATAGTAACAGCTTTCTCATGGCAGACACTAAGGTCCCTAATGTGTATTTCTTACCACTTTCCTTTATTTTATTCTTAGGTGAAGTAAGGAAGTGCTGGATCCCCTGCCAGGTTTTTATCACTGTCTATGTCCCATTGCAAAGATTCCAATCTCTATTCATCTTGGTGACCGGCATTCAACCCTTCCTCAATCTATCTAAGTTGCGGCTAGATACTGTACACTTTAATGTGAGCCAAATCAAGCTATGACTAAGGACTGAACATGAGCTTCTGCAGGCTTAAGTTCAATTGGTGTAACAACAGCCATAGCAGCCCGTACAGCTGCTTTGGGACCTGGTGTGGAAGAGGGGCCCATTAGGGAAACCGTTGAGGCATTTTTATACCTAGAAAATCTATGTGCATGTGAAGATAGCATTTATAGGAGTTGCCATGCGTTGACACGACATTTCCAATCAAGAAAAGTTGACAATGTCCCAGCCAGCACTGAAACCTTGTATGCCTAACACAGTCTTCCTCAGCCTTCAGTTGGTCATTGGTTTGCCTATTGGGTAGACCTGACATATCCATCACTGTAATATCAAGGTTTGTTGGGGTTCCCATTGACATTGATCCAGTACCCCCTGTGACATTTTCAATCAAGAAAAGAAGACGTCATCCCATCCAGCACTGAAATTAATCTTGTATGCCTAACACAGTCATCCCCAGACTTAATTTGGTTGCTGGGTTGCCTATTGGGTAGACCTAATAGGTAACCTAATGGCCAACAGTGCATACTGACAGCATACTGCTGCTAATTGTGAGGTAGCCTAACATAGTCTTCCTCAGACTTCAGTTGGTTGCTGGATTGCCTATTGGGTAGACCTGACATACCCATCACTGTAATATTAAGGTTTAGAGGGGTTGCCATTGACACCAATCCTGTACCCCCCTGTGACATTTCCAATCAAGAAAAGCAGACGTCACCCCGACCAGCACTGAAATTCACCTTGTATGCCTAACACAGTCTTCTTAAGCCTTCAGTTGGTCGCTGGATTGCCTATTGGGTAGACCTGACTTCTCCATCACTGTAATATTAAGGTTTACAAAGGCTGCCATTGACACTGATTCTGTACCCCCTGTGGCATTTCCAATCAACAAAAGCTGATGTCATTCCAGCCAGCACTGAAATGAACCTTGTATGCCTAACACAGTCTTCTTCAGCCTTCAGTTGGTCGTTGGGTTGCCTATTGGGTAGACCTGACATATCCATCACTGTAATATTAAGGTTTAGAGGGGTTGTCATTGACACTAATCCTATACCCACTGTGATATTTCTAATCAAGAAAAGCTGTAGTCATTCCAGCCGGCACTGAAATGAACCTTGTATGCCTAACACAGTCTTCCTCAGCCTTCAGTTAGTCGTTGGGTTGCCTATTGGGTAGACCTGACATACCCATCACTATAATATTAAGGTTTACAGGGGTTGTTGTTGACACTGATCCTGTACCCACTGTGATATTTCCAATCAAGAAAAGCTGATGTCATCCCAGGCCAGCACTGAAATTAACCTTGTATGCCTAACACGGTCTTCTTTAGCTGGGGCTGGGTTGCCTATTCGGCAGACCTGACATACCTATCACTGTAAGATTAAGGCTTACAGGGGTTGCCGTTGACACTGATGCTGTACCCCCTGTGACATTTCCAATCAAAAAAAGCTGATGTCATCACGGCCAGAACTGAAATTAATCTTGTATGCCTAACACAGTCTTCGCCAAACTTAATTTGGTCGCTGGGTTGCCTATTGGGTAGACCTAATGGCCAGCAGTGCATACTGACAGCATACTGCTGCTGCTAATTGTGAGGTAGCAGCTTAGCGTTGTCACCCTGCAACAGGAAGTTCTGTTCCTGGCAGGATCTTCGTGTAAGAAACTGCAATAGATGGACAGGATGCCGAACATAGAGAAAGTTAGATTTTGGGTTGACATACACTTTACGGTTGGCTACTCCTGGCACCAGTGGTAAGGGTGATGTCAATATATCCTATGCTATCGGTTGCTTTTTCATGGAGGAAATACCATTAGAATGAATACTATATGAAGGTCTGGTTCAAAGATCAGCTGATGAGCACCTTCCACGATCACAAAGTCTACCCAAAAACTTATTACAAAGCCTACCCAAAAACCTACCCTCGTCACCCAGAAAAGTGACAAAGGGTGGCACGCCAAAAAAGCCCGGCGAAGTGTCACAGGTGCCAACCCCCGGCTTGTGAACTTTAACGAGCAAATGATAGAATTAATGCGCAGCTGAGCGTAATTACACAAATTAACTAATTTGTAACAGGTGTACGCGTAGGAAGAAGGCTGCCAGAAATAGATTCAAGTGTTAACGTGCGCACCTGCCCTGCTTCCCACTCGGCAACGGCACAGCCCCCCCCCTCGTCCTCCCGTCCCCCCCTCTACGACGGTAAGCAATATTATTAATGTTCTGATTGGTGACCGAAAAACTCGCATCTCGGGGCAGCTGCTTTGTGCTGACGAAGGCATGCAATTTTTTTTTTTTCCCCGCGAGTTATTGGCAGGATTCAGAGAAAAGCGTTTTTTGTTGTTGTTTTTATTTAAATGCGGTCGCTTAATTAGTGCGCGGATGGAATTAATTAGTTTAATGACTGTATGTTTTTAATGAAGAGGTGCGAATTGGGGTGGGGGAGGGGGATTCAAGTGTAAGTAAACTCTACCTATGAACTTCTCTTATTTGCTCCCTTTTGCTCTGTTAAATATACAAATATCATTGAAATGATTTTGGTAATATTTTGTTCAATAAGTGCAAGAAAAAATTAAAAACGTGTTGATCCTGCCAATGGTGAAAGGGGGTGCAGAGGTGGAAAGGAGTGCAGATGTAGAAGAGGGTGCAATGATGGAAAGATGGAAGGAAGTGCAGAGCTAGATAGGGGTTGCAATGGCGGAAGGAGGTGCAGAGGTAGAAGGGGGTGCAGTGGTAGAAGGGGATGCAGATGTAGAGAGGGTGCAATGGTGACATTGGATACAGAGGTGGGGAATAGTTTGGTGAAAGGAGTTGCAATGATGGGAAGGGGGTGTAATGGTGAAATAGGGGGCAGAGGTAGAAGAAGGGGTGCAGAGCTAGAAGAGGGTGCAATGGTGAAGGGGGGTGCAGAGGTAAAGGGGAGTGCAGATGTAGAAGAGGGTGCAATTATGGAAGGTAGTGCAGAGCTGGAAGGGGTTGCAATGGCGGAAGGGAAGGGGGTGCTAAAGTAGAAGAGGGTGCAGAGGTGAAAGGGGTTGCAATGGTGAAATGAGGTGCAGAGGTAGAAGGGGGTGCAGACGTAAAAGAGGGCGCAATGGTGGAATGGGATACAGAGGTGGGGAAAGGGCTGCAATGGTGGAAAGAGTTGCAATGATGGAAAGGGGATGCAGAGGTAGAAGGGGTTGCAATGGTGAAAGTGGGTGCAGAGATAGAAGGGAGTGCAGATGTAGAAGAGGGTGCAATGATGGAAGGAAGTGCAGAGCTGGAAGGGGTTGCAATGGTGGAAGGGGGTGCAGATGTAAAAGAGGGCGCAATGGTGGAATGGGATACAGAGGTGGGAAAAGGGTTGTGATGGTGGAAGGAGTTGCAATGATGGGAAGGGGGTGCAATGATAAAATGGAGTGCAGAGGTAGAAGAGGGGGAAATGGTGGAAGAAATTGCAATGATGGGAAGGGGGTGCAATGATGAAAGGGGGTGCAGGGGTAGAAGAGGGTGCAGAGGTAGAAGAGGGGGCAGATGTAAAAGATGGTGCAATGGTGGAAGGAAATGCAGAGCTGGAAAGGGGCTGCAATGGCAGAAGTGGGTGTAGAGGTAGAAGAGGGTGCAGTGGTGGAAGAGGGTTCAGAGATGAAAGGGGTCGCAATAGTCAAAGGGGTTGCAGAGGTAGAAGGGGTGCAATGGCAGAAGAGGTTCAGATTTAAAATAGGGTGCAGTGGTGGAAGGGGGTGCAGAGATGAAAGGGGGTGCAGTGGTAGAAGGGGTGCAGATGTAAAAGAGGGTGCAGTGGACAAAGGGATGCAATGGTGGAAGGAGTTTCAATAATGAGAAGGGGGTGCAGAGGTTTAAGAGGGTACGATGGTGGAAAGGAGTGCAGAGGTGGAAGGGGTTGCAATGGTAAAAGGGGGTGCAGAGCTTGATGAGAGTGCAGGGATGGAAGGGGTTGCAATGGTAGAAGGGGGTGCAGAGGTAGAAGAGGGCGTGATGGTGGAAAGGAGTTCAGAGACAGAAGGAGGTGCAATAGTGGAAGGGGATGCAGAGGTGGAAAGAGGGTTACAATGGTGGAAGAAACTGAGGAGGTAGAAGAGGGTCCAGAGGTAGAACAGGGTGCAATGGTGGAAAGAAGTGTGGAGGTGGAATAGTTTCAATAGTGGAAGGAGGTGCAGAGGGAGATGGAGGTAAAATGGTGGAAGGGGGTGAAGAGGTAGAAAAGGGTACAATGCTATATAGGAACACAGAGGTTGCAGAGGTTGAAGAGGGTACAATGGTGGAAAGGAGTGCAGAGGTGGAAGGGGTTACGATAGTAAAAGGGAGTGCAGAGCTTGATGAAAGTGCAGAAATAGAAGGGGTTGCAATTGTGGAAGGGGATGCAATAGTAAAAGGGGGTGCAGTGGCAGAGGGGGGTGCAGAGGTAAAAGAGGGTTCAGAGATGAAAGGGGTTGCAATAGTGAAAGGGGGTGCAGAGGTAGAAGGGTTTGCAATGGTGGAAGGGGGTGCAGATGTAAAAGAGGGTGCACTGGTGGAAGGAAATGCAGAGGTGGAAGGGGTTGCAATGGCAGAAGGAGGTGCAGATGTAAAAGAGGGTTCAGAGGTGAAAGGGGTTGCAGTAGTGAAAGGGGGTGCAGAGGTAGAAGAGGTGAAGATGTAAAATAGGGTGCAATGGTGGAAAAGGGTGCAGAGGTAGAAGGGGTGCAAATGAAAAGATGGTGCAATGGTGGAAGAGGGTGCAGAGGTAGACAAAGGGATGCAATGGTGGAAGGAGTTGCAATAATGAGAAGGGGAGAGGTTGAAGAGGGTATAATGGTGGAAAGGAGAGAGAGGTGGAAGGGGTTGCATTGCAATGGTAAAAGGGGTTGCAGAGCTTGATGAGAGTGCAGAGCTGGAAGTAGTTGCAATGGTGAAAGGGGATGCAGAGGTGGAAAAGGTGTTACAATGGTGGAAGAGGAGGGAGAGAGGTAGAAGAGGGTCCAGAGGTAGAACAGGGTGCAATGGTGGAAGGAAGTGCGGAGGTGGAAGAGGTTTCAATAGTGGAAGGAGGTGCAGAGGTAGAAGAGGGTGAAATCGTGGAAGGGGGTGCAGAGGTAGAAAAGAGTGCAATGGTTGATTGGAACACAGAGGTGAAAGGGGGTGCAGAGGTGGACAAAGGGTTGCAATGGTGGAATACAGTGCAGTGATAGAGAAGGGTACAATGGTGTAAGGGCGTACAATTGTGGAAGGGGTTGTAGTGGTGGAAGGGGATGCAGAGGTGGACAAAGGGTTGCAATGGTGGAAGACGGTGCAGAAGTAGAAGAGGATACAATAGTGGAAGAGGGGGCAGAGGTAGAAGAGAGTAAAATGGTGGAAGAGGGGGCAGAGGTAGAAGAGGGTACAATTGTGGAAGGGGATGCAGAGGTGGACAAAGGGTTGCAATGGTGGAAGAGAATGTAGAGGTAGAAGGGGGTACACTGGTGGAAGTGGTTGCAGAGGTGGACAAAGAGTTGCAATGGTGGAAGAGTGTGCAGAGATAGAGGAAAGCACAATGGTGGAAGCGGGTGCAGAGGTTTACAAAGGGTTGCAATGGTGGAAGAGAGTGCAGCGGTACACGAGGGTACAATGGTGGACCGGGGATACAGAGATGGACAAAGGGTTGCAATGGTGGAAGAGAGTGTAGAGGTAGAAAAGGGTACAATGATGGAAGGGGATGCAGAGGTGGACAAAGGGTTGCAATGGTGGAAGAGAGTGCAGAGGTAGAAGAGGGTACAATGGTGGAAGAGAGTGTAGAGGTAGAAAAGGGTACAATGATGGAAGGGGATGCAGAGGGGGACAAAGGGTTGCAATGGTGGAAGAGAGTGCAGAGGTAGAAGAGGGTACAATGGTGGAAGAGAGTGCAGAGGTAGAAGAGGGTACAATGGTGGAAGGGGGAGCAGAGATGGACATAGGGTTGCAATAGTGGAAGAGAGTGCAGAGGTAGAAGAGGGTACAATGGTGGACCAGGGGTGCAAAGGTGGACAAAGGGTTGCAATGGTGGAAGAGAGTGCAGAGGTAGAAGAGGGTACAATGGTGGACGGGGGTCCAGAGGTAGAAGAGGGTACAATGGTGGAAGGGGGTGCAGAGGTGGACATAGGGTTGCAATAGTGAAAGAGAGTGCAGAGGTAGAAGAGGGTACAATGGTGGAATAGAGTGCAGAGGTAGAAGAGGGTACAATGGTGGAATAGAGTGCAGAGGTAGAAGAGGGTACAATGGTGGAAGAGAGTGCAGAGGTAGAAGAGGGTACAATGGTGGAAGAGAGTGCAGAGGTAGAAGAGGGTACAATGGTGGCCCAGGGGTGCAGAGGTGGACAAAGGGTTGCAGTGGTGGAACAGATTACACCGAAGGAAGAGGGTGCAGAGAGAAAAGCAGTGGCAGAATGGTGGAAAGGAGTTGCAAAGATGAAGGGAGCAGGTGGAGGCAGCGCATATCCCTAGGCAGGTGCTTTGGGTTTCCATAGACTTTGAATGTGCAAGGTGACAACGGGCCTTCCCGCATTGCCTCCACCATATATATATATATATATATATATATATATATATATATATATATATTGATTTTTTTTTAAAGATGATCATTGCCCTTTAATTCCAAAGTGTATCCGACATTTTCCCGCTAAGTATAGAACGATGCGAGCGCTTCCTTTAGGCGTTCTTCTATAACCCACGCAATGTTTTCTCGCCATCCCCGGTGACCTCTCAGTTTGACGTACAATTCTAATAATCTGCTGGTCTGGTTGAAGGTTGCATGCTGCCTCTTGCTTTGATCTTATCAAGCAATAAATATTTTGCGTTCAAGCGCTTCCTCGTAGTTTCGCGTCGGTCTCTCTATGTGTCTTGCCTGTCATACGTCATGCGTGGAACCCAGTGGGGACCAATTGTGGCCTTTTCAAGCGGTCATTGGAGTAATGGTTGAAGGCAGGATGGGAGGGAGACTTTCATTTAATCCCGATGTGGGCATGTCAAGACGAAGGTATATAAGCCTACAAATCGCTCCCATGGTAATATTTGCCACCGGTCAATATATTGATGTTCACCAGCTGGAAATCTTCTCAGAAGCTTCTTTATTCAAAGGCGTTCAGTCTGTTGCTTTGGGATTCGACACGAAAAAAATACAAGGGAATCCTGAGCTGATAGCCGTGAGGAACTGAATATTGTTTAAAAGAACGCGACTTCTTTGTTCAGGCGCCATCCATGGCTCTGAGAGGACACAGTGGTGTACATCATTGGCTGTGTTCACAAATGTCTGAAACAGATCAGCCCCCTGCTGCAGCCTCTCGCCTTATGGCTTGCTACAAAGTTGCAATGTACAGTCTGAATGATCACGGGGGGGGGGGGGGGACTGAGGAAATGCTTCCTCCTATCTGCAACAGACTGATGCCATCATCTCAGCCTAGACAAAGTCTCTGGACTGGAGCTCAGAAGGCAGAGGCAGTTCACATCTACTGAATGAATTTCAATTATTTGCTTCCAGATTATTATTTTTTTGCATGCCCGGAGTTCCCCTTTAAGCCGTTTGTTCCGTGGAGCCATTTTCTTGTTTCTTGACCCATGAAGTACAACACAAGGCAATCCATTAAATCGCAATTCCCGGCACAGCAAGGCGCCAGCGTATAAACAAGACCTTTGCCGTATGAAAAAAAAGGCTGCAGAATCCCCGACACCAAAGATGATGTGAATGTCCAACCCTGACCGCAAAAATAATCTTCCCGGCGCATCAAAGTACCGGTGAATGGAAGCGTTCCTTACCGTACTACCGATTTCCACAAGGCTCGCCAAAAGCTTCAGAGGTGCTGGGTGGGGTTAGCCAGGGCAAAAGGAGACACTGCAGCTATGGATTAGACCATTCCATCACAACTGAACTCTTATCCTTCCGCCCAATACATAAAAACACTGCACCCAGGGCAGCTGCCCCCCCCACCTAACACATAAAGACACTGCACCCAGGGCAGCTGCCCCCCCACCTAACACATAAAGACACTGCACCCAGGGCAACTCTTATCCTTCCGCCCAATACATAAAAACACTGCACCCAGGGCAGCTGCCCCCCCTTCCACCTAACACATAAAGACACTGCACCCAGGGCAACTGCCTCCCCACCTAAAACATAAAGACACTGCACCCAGGGCAACTGCCCCCCCTCCACCTAACACATAAAAACACTGCACCCAGGGCAACTCTTATCCTTCCGCCCAATACATAAAAACACTGCACCCAGGGCAGCTGCCCCCCTTTCCACCTAACACATAAAGACACTGCACCCAGGGCAACTGCCCCCCCCTCCACCTAACACATAAAAACACTGCACCCAGGGCAGCTGCCCCCCCTTCCACCTAACACATAAAGACACTGCACCCAGGGCAACTGCCCCCCCACCTAAAACATAAAGACACTGCACCCAGGGCAACTGCCCCCCCTCCACCTAACACATAAAAACACTGCACCCAGGGCAGCTGCTCCCCCCTTCCACCTAACACATAAAGACACTGCACCCAGGGCAGCCGCCCCCACACCCAACACATAAAGACACTGCACCCAGGGCAGCTGCCCCCCCACACCCAACACATAAAGACACTGCACCCAGGGCAGCTGCCCCCCCCCCCCACACTCAACACATAAATACACTGCACTCAGGGCAGCTCCCCCCACCTAACACATAAAGACACTGCACCCAGGTCAGCTCCCCCCACCTAACACATAAAGACACTGCACCCAGGGCAGCTGCCCCCCCACACCCAACACATAAAGACACTGCACCCAGGGCAGCTGCCCCCCCCCCCCCACACTCAACACATAAATACACTGCACCCAGGGCAGCTCCCCCCCACCTAACACATAAAGATACTGCACCCAGGGCAGCTCCCCCCCACCTAACACATGAAGACACTGCACCCAGGGCAGCTGCCCCCAACACAAAAAGACACTGCACCCAGGGCAGCTGCCCCCCCACACCCAACACATAAAGACACTGCACCCAGGGCAGCTGCCCCCCCATACCTAACACATAAAGACATTGCACCCAGGGCAGCTGCCCCCTCCAACACATAAATACACTGCACCCAGGGCAGCTGCTCCCCAACACACAAAGACTCTGCACTCAGGGCAGTTGCCCCCCCAACACATGAAGACACTGCACCCAGGGCAGCTGCACACTCCCCCCCAACACATGAAGACTCTGCACCCAGGGCAGCTGCCCCCCAACACATAAAGACACTGCACCCAGGGCAGTTGCCCCCCCCACAACACATAAAGACACTGCACCCAGAGCAGCTTCCCCAACACATAAAGATACTGCACCCAAGGCAGTTGCCCCCCCACAACACATAAAGACACTGCACCCGGGGCAGCTGCCCCCCCTCCCTCGTTCCCCCCAGCACATAAAGACACTGTACCCAGGGCAGCTGCCCCTCCCTCCCCCCGCACATAAAGACACTGCACCCAGGACAACGCCCCCCCCAACACATTGAGACACTGCACCCTAGGCAGCTGCCCCCCAACACATATAAACACTTTGCCAAGGGCAACTGCACCAAGGACAACTGCACTCCCCCCCAGCTCATAAAAACACTGCACCCAGGGCAACTGCACCTCCTGCCCCCCCAAAGATTTCCAAAGATTTAACACTTGACTCGGCAACCGGATCAAAATTCTGCCGTCACCGGGTCAATTCCAGTAAGTTCCCAGGCATGCCCAATAGTCAGCCCTTCTAAACCCTTGTAACATTTTGAAGGGACTGCAGCCTCCTCTCACATGATCCTGTAAGGCATTAAGACCCCCTACAGAGGGGGGAGGCAAAAATGCCCACCTGCACCTCCATGCGGCTCAGCAACCGGTGTTCGCAGAGCGCCCAATTACTGGCAGTACGGCAACAACGGCAAAATCCTGGCACGCCAAGCAGCGTTCCCAGCATGCATTCACTTTATTTCCAGTCTTGATTGATGTGCACTTTAAATAAACAACCATTATCCCCCTCCATATGGGAATCTGCGGCCCAACCTCTAAAAATTAGTCAAATGCAGCGCAGGGACCGCTCCCCCCCCCCCCCACAAGCGATCTCCAGAGTCTGACGTGTTTCGCATTTTAAGCGACGTGACCTTTAAACTCGCAGCAGAGATGATGGATCCGGCATGTAGCTGAAGTCCCGGCCATGTTCTGTATGCCGAGCACGCCGCGGTGATTGATCAACACACATCTTAATGTCTAGACTCTCCCAGTATCATCTAGAGAGGTTTATTTTTTTCTTCACTTTCCCTGGCAGTTTCGGTCATCGGGAAGCGATCGGCGGGACCGCGTCCAAATGTTGTACTCACCATAAGCTGCGAGGAAGAAGTGACAAAGATGGAAAAAAGGGGACTTGTCTTAAAGCCTAACTCCAGCCAATACTTTTTTTTTTTAAAGAAGAGGGAAAGATTAGATCTGCTTACATTTTTTTTTTGCTGTCTGTGTCCCCGTTGGAAATTTTCCCTCACTTCCTGTTGCGGCGACAACAGGACAGGAAGTGAGGCTGAGTTTTCCTAAGGAGACAGCAAATAAAAAGCTCATGGAGGTTCAACCCTTCCACACTCAAAAGCAATGAACGCCTTAGACGTGCTGAACAGAAAAAATGTGTTTTGTTTCGTTTCGATTTGTCATTTACATAAATTCGTCCAGTAAAATTCCTTTAATTCATTTAATTTGTTCTCAGAATTAGTTTTGCTTATTGAAGTTCGAATCGATTCAAATTTGCCGAATTCAGAAAATTTTAATCAATTCTAATTCCATTCGATTTCCATTCAAAATCCATTCTCAATCGAATTTATTCTATTTGAAATTCGAATTTTGGAACATAGTTATATTCTTTCTATTCCATTTTATTCTATTGTTTTTTTTCTATTCTATTCTATTCTATTCTATTCTTTGCTATTCTATTCTTTTATTTTCTATTTGATTCCTTTCATTTCTATTATATTCTATTCTTTTCTATTCAAATTTGAATTCATTCTAGTCGCAAATTCAAATTTCGGAAATGGTTTATATTGTTATATTCTGTCTGTTAAATTCTTCTTTCTATTCTATGCTTTTCTATTATTTTATTTTCAATTCTATTCTTTTTCTATTTGTATTCTATTTTATTCTGTTTGTTTCTATTCTATTTGAATTCAAAGTTTTCTATTGGAAATTAGCATTTTGGAAAATGGTTATATTCCTTGTATTTTATTTTATTCTATTGTTTTTTTCTATTTTATTCTATTCTTTTATTTTCTATTCTAGTCTAATCTATTCTTTTCTATTCTATTTGAAATTTCAGAAGAAGGTTATATTTTTTTCAATTCATTCTATTCTATTGTTTTTTTTATATTGTATTGTATTCTTTTTTTTTTTTTAGAATCAAATGTATTCTATTTGAAATTCGAATTTCGGAAAACATGGTTTATATTGTTATATTCTTTCTATTCATTTCTATTGTTTTTTTTCTATTCTATGCTCTTCTATTATTTCATTTTCAATTCTATTCTTTTCTATTTTATTCTGTTCTTTTCTATTCTATTCTATTCAAATTCAAAGTTATTCTATTAAAAATCTGCATTCTGGAAAATGGTTATATGCCTTCTATTTTATTTTATTCTATTGCTTTTTTTTATTATATTCTATTATTTTATTTTCTATTCTATTCTTTTCTATTCTATTCAAAATTCTAATTTCGGAAAAAGGTTATATTTTTTTCAATTTATTCTATTCTATAGTTTTTTTTATATTGTATTCTAGTTAGTTATATTCTTTCTTTTTTATTTTATTTTTTTATTCTATTCTATTCCTTTATTTTCTATTCTACTCTAGTCTATTCTATTATTCCTTTATTCAATCCCTTTATTTTTTTAGTAAATTTTTTTCTATTCTTTTATTTTATATTCTGTTCTGTTTTACTCTATTATATTCTATTCTTTTATATTCTGTTATATTCTTATCTATTCTATTCTTTTATTTTATATACTATTTTATTCTCTTCTGAAATTTGAACTTTAGTTTCGTTATTTCGGATTCGTTTAAATTCGTTACTATTGTAATTCGGAAATTTGGATACATCCAAATTTTTTCCGAATAACGAAAAAACAAAAAAAAAAAAAACGAACCGCACGTGTCTAGAACACATTTATGTCTTTGTAATAATTTATTAAAGCTGAACTAGCCATTAATTCATTGAATCTGCATGTTTTTTTGGAAAAGGGTCGGCGACTTTTTTTTCCCCCCGTTTTACATGACTTTGAAGGAGCCGCACCAAAAATGCAAGTGTTGCAGGTTTTTTTTTATGCGTTTTGTGTGTTTTTTTTTCTCTTTAGCACACTGTCTACAGATGGTTGCTAAGGAGCAGAGGCCAGGAAGCCGGCCGCTGCGTCCCTAACAACTCAGGAAAAAATGGAAAAGGATAAATGGGATTTTTAAGGTGCCAAATTAGAACAAAATTATTTTATAAAAGTAAAAAATTATTTAGACAAAAAAAAAAAAACAGAGCATACAAAAAGTAAATGTTGATAATACAGTACTGATACATGTGCTGACTGATTTCATCCCTACATGTTTCGCCTTGATATTGGCTTCTTCAGGAGATATCATTGATATCAGGTACAGTAAGCACTAAAAATAAACTTTAAGTTTTGTTGAAAAGCAGAACAATCAACAATTGTAACAATCATAATATATGAATAAATACACTGAGTGTATCTCAGTGTATTTATTCATATAAAAAGAAAAAAAAAAAACCACGCTAGACTAATAAAAATGAATAAGTAAATAAAACAACAAAAGGCAGCAGCTCAATGTGGGATACAGACATAAATAAATGGAAAGAACTGCGCCAATATACTGTGATTGTTACAATTGATGATTGTTCTGCTTTTCAACAAAAACTCTGTTTATTTTTAGTGCTTACTGTGCCTGATATCAATTATATCTCCTGAAGAAGCCAATATCAAGGCGAAACATGTAGGGATGAAATCAGTCAGCACATGTATTGCCCCTTACACACGGTCGGACTTTGTTCGGACATTCCAACAACAAAATCCTAGGATTTTTTTCCGACGGATGTTGGCTCAAACTTGTCTTGCATAAACACGGTCACACAAAGTTGTCGGAAAATCCGATCGTTCTGAACGCGGTGACGTAAAACACGTACATCGGGACTATAAACGGGGCAGTGGCCAATAGCTTTCATCTCTTTATTTATTCTGAGCATGCGTGGCACTTTGTCCGTCGGATTTGTGTACACACGATCGAAATTTCCGACAACGGATTTTGTTGTCGGAAAATTTTATAGCCTGCTCTCAAACTTTGTGTGTCGGAAAATCCGATGGAAAATGTGTGATGGAGCCTACACACGGTCAGAATTTCCGACAACAAGGTCCTATCACACATTTTCCGTCGGAAAATCCGACCGTGTGTACGGGGCATTACAGTACTGTATTATCAACATTTACTTTTTGTATGCTCTGTTTTTTTTTTACCTGAATAATTTTGTACTTTTATAAAATAATTTTGTTCTAATTTGGCACCTTATAAATCCAATTTATCCTTTTCCACTTTTTCAATTATTTCTAAGGGATGTGGTGCCATATTCTTTAGATGATAGACAAAATATCTTCTCTCCTAACAACCAAGGAGTCATCAGCTGTCAGCGGGCTTCTAAAGAGAAAATAGACAAAGAAGAGAGGTTCACATCTATGCGGTTGCGCTTTATGGCGTTTTGCGACACATTTTTGCGTTTTTTAAACTCGCTCAAAGACGCTATATGTATGCTTGGGTATGAATGCAGCCTAAACATAAATCAGCGACCAGCGAGCGTTTCCCGCAGTGGAAAGCGCCAGGGGCCACAGAAAACCCAACAAGTCATTCACAAGGCGGCCCGGCCAGCTTGGCGCGACATTGAGGAATAAGGCAATTCCCGCAAACGTGGCGTCTGCAGGAACGTGACCTGATTTTCGTGGATTGCTGTATTCACAGAAAAATAACAATCTTGTGCCGGGAGGAGGGAAAATAATAATAAAAAAAAAAAAGCGAGCTGCCATTTCTGCCTAAATCTCCCCCGGGGGGGGGTGGCGGAGTCGGCGGTATAATTGGCTTCGCCCGGTTCCCCCGGGATACATGCGGAGGAGGCCTCTGTCACTGCGCGGGATGGAGGGGGGAGGATGGAGTTATCGCCCCGAGGCGGCTAGAGCTATTAAGCACTTACAGACGTTAGATAATATACTCTGCCCGCAGCCAGTCTAAATCTCCACAATGGACGCGTTTCGCTGCCCCCGTACGAGCCCGACGCAGTTCGCTTCTATAAAAGAAAGAAAACATTTTTTACAATGATTGCTTTTTTTTTTCGGGAAGTCGTTTTGATTTGCATCTTTATTGTTTTTAGGACTATAAATGTAAAAAAAAAATAGTACATCTCATTCCAGGAAGTAGACCCTGGATGATGCCTGAAAAAAAAAGATGGTGCCATCCGTCTGGAGAGGAAAGCACATGAAGCCGTTGTTGGAGGGGTATTAAATAGCTGGAGGTGTTCCATTGACGCATTAGTAAGCACTTCATTCGAAACATAGATCTGATGGAAGGTCCACTTTAAATCTGACCTCCTGGGGTCCCCATCAGTCTTGCACATTTGCCTGTCAGTTGGACTGAAATAGTTTACTCTGATTTCACCGCACACTGTGAGCTTCTCACAATGTGCATTAGTTCCTGCAGCAATTCAGATAGTCCCCACACTGTGACCCGGGGAGGCAGGTTGCTTTTATTTGGCCCTTGGGGTACTAGTTCATTCACTGACACCAATGATGGGGTACTATTCCTTCCACTGATACCAATAATGGGACACTATTCTTTCCACTGATACTAATGATGGGACACTATTCCTCCCACTGATACCAATGATGGGGCACTATTCCTCCAACTGATACCAATGATGGGGCACTATTCCTCCCACTGATACCAATGATGGAACACTATTCCTCCCACTGACACCAATGATGGGACACTATTCCTCTAACTAATACCAATGATGGGGACACTATTCCTCCCACTGATACCAATGATGGGACACTATTCCTCCCACTGATACCAATGATGGGGCACTATTCCTCCCACTGATATCAATGATGGGACACTATTCCTCCCACTGATACCAATGATGGGACACTATTCCTCCCACTGACACCAATGATGGGACACTATTCCTCCCACTGACACCAATGATGGGACACTATTCCTCTCACTGATACCAATGATAGGACACTATTCCTCCCACTGATACCAATGATGGGACACTATTCCTCCCACTGATACCAATGATGGGACACTATTCCTCTAACTAATACCAATGATGGGGCACTATTCCTCCCACTGATACCAGTGATGGGGACACTATTCCTCCCACTGATACCAATGATGGGACACTATTCCTCCCACTGATACCAATGATGGGGCACTATTCCTCCCACTGATATCAATGATGGGACACTATTCCTCCCACTGATACCAATGATGGGACACTATTCCTCCCACTGACACCAATGATGGGACACTATTCCTCCCACTGACACCAATGATGGGACACTATTCCTCTCACTGATACCAATGATAGGACACTATTCCTCCCACTGATACCAATGATGGGACACTATTCCTCTAACTAATACCAATGATGGGGCACTATTCCTCCCACTGATACCAGTGATGGGGACACTATTCCTCCCACTGATACCAATGATGGGGCACTATTCCTTCTACTGACACTAATGATGGGGTATTGTTTACTCTCACTGATGCAGGAACATTTTGCACTCCCGCTGACCACAGTCCAACCCCCCTAAAGTCTGATGGACAGTAAACTGACCCTTTGTTTCGAAAGTTTGGAGACCAATGATCTAGCCCTTTCCTCCCCTGGCCCGCCCACTTCCTTCATTGGATTTCAGTTCTTCCAATCACGAAGGCTCAGCATCACTTGCAGGCATCCGCGTGTAAATGCCACCCGTGTATTAATGCTCACTCCTCCATACTGACACCCGACCATCAAGTTACTTCAATATTTGCATAACTCCTCCCTCTGCTTGCATGAGGGTTGAGAGCTCTGGAGGGGGGGTAGTGATGATATTTTCAGGAAGCTAGGTGTACAACCCCCTGCCGGACCCTCCCACCAGCCATGATCTGCCTGCACTGCATATAAAAGCACAGAGACCCAGTGATGACATCACCATGTATAAAATAAGCTGTGTGATTATACATGGACATTTATTTTTACAATGTTGATGGGGTGGGGGATGGGAGGAAACAGGGAAGGTAAAATATAAACAGAATAAACTAAAGCTTTGCCATCTTTATTATGTTGAAGAGATTTATTGTTTGCAAGCGTTCCAAAAATTTGAAATGAAAAATATGTATCAAGAAGGTTCTATGTGGAAACTCCAGCCAAACAGTTCAATATTCAGTTGTATTCTGCAAAAAAAAAAAAACATATCTGCCAAAAAAATGGTCCGCTCTTTAGGATACCGTTGAGCACTGCCCACCCTAATCCTGTAAGTCAACCTAAGTACTTCCCCTCCTAAGCGAGATTTTAGTGCAAGCCTGATTTCTGATTTCAGCTGCTGCGTGGCACCTTATTATTAAGAAGCTTTCCAGGATATTGCACCACCCAGTGTGAGACTTCCTGTAATAAAGACCGCTCACTGCTTCTCTGTCTCCTTGTGCAGAGTGACTGGTCTTGTCTCCGCCCCCCTCCTGAAGGCTTTTGTAGCATGTGGAGCCTGCTGGGCCCCTCCCACAGCTCTGCTCTCTCTCCTTGTGCAGGGTGACTGGTCTTGTCTCCGCCCCCTCCTGTAGTGGGTGGAGCCTGCTGGGCCCCTCCCACAGCTCTGCTCTCTCTCCCTGTGTAGGGTGACTGGTCTTATCTCCGCCTCCCTCCTGTACTTTTCTAAAGTGGGTGGAGCTTGCTGGGCCCCTCCCACAGCTCTGCTCTCTCTCCTTGCGCAGGGTGACTGGCCTTGTCTCCACCTCCTGTGGGCTTTTGTAGAGGGTGGAGCCTGCTGGGCCCCTCCCACAGCTCTGCTCTCTCTCCCTGTGTAGGGTGACTGGTCTTATCTCCGCCTCCCTCCTGTAGTTTTCTAAAGTGGGTGGAGCCTGCTGGGCCCCTCCCACAGCTCTGCTCTCTCTCCTTGTGCAGGATGACTGGCCTTGTCTCCACCTCCTGTGGGCTTTTGTAGAGGGTGGAGCCTGCTGGGCCCCTCCCACAGCTCTGCTCTCTCTCCCCTTGTGTAGGGTGATTGGTTTTGTCTCCACCCCTATCTCTAGATTTCTATAGTGGGTGGAGCTTGATAGGCCCCTCCCACAGCTGTGCTCTGAGCACAGGCTATGTACAGCACATGTAGAAAAAATGATCTGCACTCCGGTTGTTGCTCTTAAAATTTCTTCATTATATTGAATAGCCACAGTGAACAAACGCAGATTAAGTCAGTTGACGCGTTTCAGCCTATAAGGCCTTAGTCATAACCACTACCATGTACAAGGTAAAAAGGCGTCTGGTGCACACAAGATGGATTTATACCCTTTGTGGTTATTGAGGAATATATTTAGATGACATTCAAAATCAGCTTTCACAAATGTTCTTTAGGTAATTTCCTCTTCTGAACAAATTTTTGTTTCATTATGGGCAGCAGTTAAAACACCACGTTATGGCCACTAGATGGAGCTGAGGAGCATAGGAAGTACATCACCTTTGTAAAAAGAGATACAATACAATGTAACTATTCTAGGGAATGCTAGAGGGAATTGGCATATAAAAGTAACTGTTGATTGTGACATTTAATAAGAGATACAATGGGGGAGGTTGATTTACTAAAACTGGTGCACTCAGAATCTGGTGCAGCTGTGCATGGTAGCCAATCAGCTTCTAATTCAGCTTGTTCAATTAAGCTTTGACATAAAAACCTGGAAGCTGATTGGCTTCTATGCACAGCTGCACCAGATTTTGCACTCTCCAGTTTTAGTAGTAAAAAGTTTTTTTAAAAAAATGAAAAAAACAAATGTAATTCCCTCTAGCATTCCCTAGAATTGTTACAGTGTATATCTCCTGTGATGATGTATTTTGATATGCTCCTCAGCTCCATCTAGTGGCCATAATGTGGTATTTTACTACCACCTATAACAAAAGACTATTCGTTCAGAAGAGTAAATAGCCTAAGGAACATTTATTTTCACTCACTTTGTATAGAACAAATGTACATTCTGATTGGCTATATGAATGGCTGTGCTGTGTTTTATAGTGTTAAAGTGTTTTATAAAAAAGACCCCAAGGTGTATTTCTTCCAGAAGTTTTCTGTGATAAAGACCAGTCACTGCCGCTCTCTCCTTGTGCAGGGTGACTGGTCTTGTCTCCGCCCCCCTCCTGTCATTTTCTGCAGGCAGCCTGTAGTGGGTGGAGCCTGCTGGGCCCCTCCCATGGCTCTGCTATCTCTCCTTGTACAGGGTGACTGATCTTGTCTCTGCCCCCCCTGTAGTTTACTGTAGTGGGTGGATCCTGCTGGGCCCCTCCCACTGCTCTGCTCTCTCTCCTCGTGCAGGGTGACTGGTCTTGTCCCCGCTCCTCTCCTATAGTTTTCTGTAGTGGGTGGAGCCTGCTGGGCCCCTCTCATGGCTCTGCTGTCTCTCCTTTTGCAGGGTGACTGGTCTTGTCTCCGCCCCCTCCTGTAGTTTTCTTCAGGCAGCCTGTAGTGGGTGGGGCCTGCTGGGCCCCTCCCACAGCTCTGCTCTCTCTCCTTATGCAGGGTGATTGGTCTTGTCTCCGCCCCCCTCCTGTAGTTTTCTGCAGGAAGCCTGTAGTGGGTGGAGTCTCCTGTGCCCCTCCCACGGCTCTGCTCTCTCTCTCCTTGTACAGGGTGACTGGTCTTGTCTCCACCTCCTCATGCAGTGGGTGGAGCTGCTTGGCCACTCCCACAGCCTAATATCTGGGTTCGCAAAGGTATTTGGAGCACACGAAGTAGATTTATACTCTTTGTGGCTATTGAGGAATAGATTTCAATGACATTTTTTTCTTCCCGTAGTTCAGCTTTTAATAGCTTCTGAAGGAATAGACAAGTCAGCTAAGATCTGCTATTGTGTCTTGGACTGGATTCTCACAATTGAATCCAAGAAAGTAAAAATAAACCAGTAATTTTCTTTATAAACACCTCCAGGCAGCTAAGGGACTCTAGAACTAGTCAGGATAAAAATAGCCCTTTTTTTGTACCATGAGATGACAGCAGCCCACAAAGCCATTCCAGTGTTCACGCATTTCGCACAGCAGCAAGGATCATTGTATGAAACGTGTGAGGTTTTGGATGATTTTATCTGCTGTTGTCATCAATTGCTACAATAAAGCAAAGCTGTATAGTTTTCAATGGACCGGTTCCAGATTGGCATCATGGGATTTAAGTTCATTATAGGTTGCCTACCTCTAGAAGATGTTAGGAGGACAAGCCATTCCAATGCACCTGCATTTCGCACAAGGCTCGTTCCCATCTGCCATCAGCAACGAGTCAATGACAATTGTTGGAAATGTGTAAGCCTTTGAATAATTCTATCTGCTGTTGCCATCACTTGCTGCAATAAAGTTGTAAGATTTTACTGGACTGGTTCCAGAGTGCCGTCACTTGCCATTGCTGATTATAGTAACATGGTGGGGATGGGTGGTGGTAACTTCCAGGAGATCCTTAGTTCTCTTGTAATTATAAGGGTAAAAAAAATGTACCCTCCTAAATAGTACTTATTTTTATAACCAGTAATCTTTCTTTACATTGGATTTCCATTATATTAATTTCAGTTGGAGCTGACGTTTTTCTAGGTCACCAAACTACGGCCCCATGGGCCACATCTGGTCCATTACAAGATCTGTACACCTGTCTGAGTAAATTCCCCAGCTGGCTGTTAGTGGATGCGCCAGTCTGTGCATGGAAACCAGTGCATCCACTGCCAACCAGTCAGTTTTGACCCACTGCCAGTGCTTGTCTGCTAGGAATGCCAGCATCCTACAACCAATCAAGTGATTGCCCAGGCCCTCAACAGTTAAAGGAGGAGCAGACTTTCTCTGTCCAGACCTGCTCTGCCTCCCAGCTTCTGTCTTGCTGCTCTGGGTAAAATCTTGTAGCTGGTAAGATGTGGCCAATGGGTTTGGAGACCCCTGGCCTACAGGATATAAGTTCATTATTGTTTGCCTACCTCTAAAATATGTTGATAGGACAAGACTTTGCTCTGTCCTATGCTCTGCTCACCTTTGCTATGTTTCATTGAGTTGGTTCCAGCACCTTACCTAATGTTAATAAAAGTCAACAGGATAACATTTGGGTCTAAACCTGCTCTGCCTCCTGGCTTCTGTTATGCTGCTTTGCACCCTGAAAGATGGGGGGCTTCTGGGCACACAAAGATATATAAAAGGACTTTAAGGGGCACTCCTTGATGTAAGGGAGGACACTGTTGGGTAGGGGAGAGAAGTGAGACCATGAGAAGCCTCTGCTTACCTGAATCCTATGTGCACATTAAGGATGTGCCAATGGCCCTAGCTGTGGCCCAGATAAAGTCTTGTAGGGGGCCAGATGTGGCCCATAGGTTTGGAGACCCCTGGCTTACGGAATATAAGTTTGTTGTAGGTTGCCTACCTCTTGAAGATGTTATAAGAACAAGACTTTGGCTACCTACTTATGGCCCTACATTATGTTTCATTCAAATTGGTTCTAGTCCCTTACCTTTAGAAGATGTCAGTAGGACAAGCCATTCCAATGCTCCCATGTTTCACAGAATGCTTGTTCCCAGCTATATCCAGCAATGACCATTGTTGGAAGTGTGTAAGCTTTTGAATGATTCTATCTGCTATTGTCATCACTTGCTACAATACAGTTGTAGGTTTTGGACTGGTTTCATAATGCCATCACTTGGCTTTGCTGATTATAACGTCACGGTGGAGCCAGGTGGTGGTTCCCTCCAGAGTTCTCTCGCAACTACAAGGATAAAAAATGTATCTTGTAAGGAAAAAATACTGTTGTGCAGGAGGGGGGAGGGAGGCCATAGGCAGCCTCTGTTGACCTAAATCCCCAATCTGTGCATATTTGGAAAAAGCCGATGATCCTAGCAGTGTCCCCGAAAAAAATTCTGTAGCAGGTCAGATGTGGCCAATGGGTTTGGAGACCCCTGACTTACAGGATATAAATTAATTGTAGGCTGCCTACCTCTAGAAGATGTTAGTAGGACAAGACTTTGACTACCTACTTCCATTATGTTTCATCAAGTTGGTTCCAGAACCTTACCTACAGCTACTCAAGTCAACAGGATAACATCTGGGTCACCTACCTCTAGCATTTGCTAACAACCCAAGTTTTACCTTCACATTGACAGAGAAATCTAGTAACCCTTTAACAGCCCAAAGTCTTGAAGTGGGTCAGATGAGGCCCATGGGTTTGGAGACCCCTAGCTTATGGGATATAATTTGTTGTAGGTTGCTTACCTCTAGGAGATGTTAGTAGGACAAGACTTTGGCTACATACTTCCTGTGTGTTTCATCAAGTTAGTTCCAGCACCTTACTTATTGTTAATCAAAGTCAACAGGATAACATTTGGGTCACCTACCTCTATCATTTGCTAACAACCCACGTCTTGCCTTTACAACAACAGAGAAGTCTAGTAACCTTTCGGCAGTCCATTTGCAGTTGCACAACCTCATTACTTTCCACTCGAGCAACTGAAAGGCGCTCCGGATTAGACACAATGGCCGTCCATCTCTTTCCCTGATCAAGGTGACATCCGGACACAAAGAACCATGATGGGATTGTGCTTCTTACCACCGAGACAATAGGACTGTCCAATGCTTCCTATTGTATCTACATGGAAGGCGCAAGGCCACCAACTAAAACCTGACTGACAGCTGAATGTAATCAATAGAAGGACAATCCATTTCATCTCATTTAACCGTCTCGTTTCACCTCCAGAGCAATGACAGCTCTCTACCAATATCATGACTTTTTAAAATAACGTTAATTCCAGAACCGAGCCTTGTTATGCTGAGAGTGGACAGAACAAAAAGTCTTTTTAAGACTGCTCCTTGATATAAGTCAATGTATGAAATGAGCAGCCTTTCATGAACTAGATTTGTTACAGAGATGCTCTGTGAAACTATTCTAGATCTAGGCTTTGTCATAATTACACTGGACAAGGCAATAACCATTTCAAGGACCAGGCTTTGTTATAATAAACCCAGACAGGGCATTAATCAGTGACTGCACTGGGCTTTTGTTATAATTTTATTAAATAAGACAAAACCATTTGCAGAATCAGACTTTGCCATAATTATACTGGACAGTCTGTTTCAAGAACCAGGCATTGTTCTAATGACACTAAACATGGCATTACTAATTTCCAGAAGTGATCTTTGTCGTAATGACCCTGAATATGGCAATATCCAGTTCTGGAATAAGACTTTATTATAATGTAATTACAACTTCTAGAACCATGATTTGTTAAAATGACAATAGACCTGGGCAATAGAAAGATGGAGACCAAGACTTTGGTATGATGAAGTTGAACAGGTCAATAATCAGTTCTAGAACTGCCCTTTTTTTATTTAGATTTTTTCCACAAGGTAATAATGAAGCTTGATAGGCCAATAACTATTTCTAGAACCATGTTTCGTTATAATGACACTAGATTGGGCAGTAGAAAGTTGTAGACCAAGAGTTTGTTATGATGAAGTTTGATGCTCCCTTCTCACTAGTCTGACAGAGACCTTACACGCAGTTCACTACTTCTTTGTAGAACTAAGAACTACACACATTCTCTAGGTCCAGGATTAGGTCAGTACTTACAATGCCACAGGACCATCAGTTGCCTCCTTCTGATATCCACAGGGCACTCTTCAGTGAGAGAGACACAGACTCACAATACTATAGGATCACTGGACACTCTTCCCTCCAGCCTCCACCAAGTATCTTCCAGTGAGCTTTCCTAACTGTAAGGGAGAAATCCCAAGCTTTAGAAAATAGGCTTAGACTATAGCCAGGACCTCAATGACCTCCAAGCAGCATCTCCAGCAGACTGCCCAGAGGGGCAGAGCCCCTCAGACAGGATACTTCACTGTCAGGGATGAACCCAGTCTCCAATAACCCTCTATGCTCCAGGCTATTTATTGGTTCTCCAGCCACCTACTGGTCACATCTCTCCAGGGATTGGCTGGGTCCCCATACATGTTCAGGCTGCTCTCCTATTCTTATTCCTACTGTAATTCTAGAATCCTCTAAAATGCAGGGGGAAGTAATCAGACCAGCAGACTGTGAAACACTGATCAGACCAGAACAATCAACCCCAGCTCCACTGATTACAGAGGATTTAAACTAAATTTGTCTAGCAACTTTCACTAATTGGGAAGGTGCTACAGACAGGACAATAAACATTTGTCAAGCTGGCTTTTAGATTTTGGTATAATATCATAAGGCAAGGTAATAGTGAGGTTCGACAGTCAAGTAATTATTTCTATAGGTGGACTTTGTCCTGATGCCATTAGACCGGTTCTAGAACTGGCCTTTGTTATAATGCCTTTAGAAAGGTCAATAAACAGTAGTCGAGCTGGGTTATGGTATGATATCATTGGATAAGGTGATAATGAATTTTGACAGGCCAATAACCATTTCTATAACTGGCTTTGTTATAACGCCATTCAAAAGGACAGTTGTAGAACTTGGCTTTGTTATGATGTCAGTAGACAGGTTCTAGAAATTGGCATTGCTATAATGCCTTCAGAAAGTACAATAAACAGTTGAAGAACTGGGTATTGGTATAATGTTATTGGACAAGGTAATCATGAGTTCTAGAACTAGGCATTGTTCTATTGCTTTTACAATGGACAATAAACAGTTGTAGAACTAGGTATGGGTATAATGTCATTAGACAAGGTTATTATAAGTTACAGAAATAGGCATTGTTAAAATGATACTGGACAGGGCAAGAAACAGTTCTGGAACTAGACTTTGTTATAATGTCATCAGACAGTAATGTCTTCAACCTTACAGAACAAGCTCAGTTGATGGTGTTTAACTACTACTAAATATACCATATGCTGGATCAATGATAAACTTTACGGACAGTTGTGGAACTCATCTTTGTTGTAATGCAGCCTTTCTCAACCTTTTCAACACAGAGGAACCCTTGAAATAACTTTCCGGTCTTAGGGAACTCTTGCTAAAAATGACTATATCTACAACTCATGATACATTAGTGTGATGTGTAGAAAGAACCTTAAGCTTGTGGTTATTGGGAAGAATTACCCCCTTACAGATAGCTAAAAAGATCAATGGTGTCAGTGGGAAATTATCTGAGAGGCAGAAATTGCCCATTGTTTAAGGGACCCCTAGAAACCTCTGGAGGAACCCTAGGGTTTCATGGAACCCTGGTTGATAAACCCTGTTGTAATGACATTAAACAGGGTAATAGTAAGTTCTAAAATCCAGTTTTATTAGAATGCCCCCTAGACAGAGTTATAATCAGGCTTTGGAATAATGCCACTAGACAGGGCAATAAACAGTTGTAGAACAGTTGACAACAAAAGATGGAATGACATAACTTGAACATGGTGGTTTAACAAAATTCACACCTCCCATTTTGTTCTTGGACAATCAACACCTGCCTGGATGAATTCCATGGTGATTGGATTAAGGTGCCTGTATTACCTGTGTGGATATAAATGACACTCACTCAAATTACAAAACGTCCTTAACATTTCAGAACAAGTCCAGTTGATGGTGCCTAACTACTTCTAGCTAAACCATGACCTTCATGGACAATGGAGAACCTTGCTTTGTTGTAGATGAACAGAGCAATAAACAGTTGTAGAACAGTTGGCACCAAGGGATGGGATGATGTAACTTGAACATGGTGGTTCCGCAAAATTCACACCTGCCATCTTGTTCTTGGACAAACAACATCTGCCTTGGCAAATCCCATGGTGATTGAATTAGGGTGTCTGGACTATCTGTGTGGGTATAAATGCTGTGGAGTATGTTTGTTCCTGACACTCATTAGAACTGCTGAAGTGGTTTGGAGAAGCTACAAAATGTTCTCTACATTACAGAACAAGTCCAGTTGATGGTGCCTAGCTACTACTAGCTAAATCATGACCTTCATGATCTTCATGGACCATGAAGAACCTGGCTCTGTTGTAGATAGACAGAACAATAAACAGTCGTAAAACAAAACCTCTTCAACATTACAGAACAAGTCCAGTTGATGGTGCTTAACTACTACTAGCTATACCATGACCTTCATGGACAATGAGGAACCTGGCTCTGTAGTAGATAGACAGAGCAATAAACAGTCGTAGAACAACTGGCAGCAAAGGATGGAATGGTGTAACTTGAACATGGTGGTTCCACAAAATTCACACCTCCCATCTTGTTCTTGGACAATCAACATCTGCCTGGACAAATTCCACAGTGATTGGATTAAGGTGCCTGGACTACCTGTGGGCATAAATGCTGGGAGTATGTTCCTGACACTCATTAGACCTGTTGATGTGGTTTGGAGAACCAACAAAACCTCTTCAACATTACAGAACAAGACCAGTTGATGGTATCTAACTACTACTGGCTAAATCATGACCTTCACAACCTTCATGGACAATGAAGATCCTGGCTTTGTTGTAGATAGACAGGGCAATAAACAGTTGTAGAACACCTGAAACCAAAAGATGGGATGACGTAACTTGAACACGGTGGTTCCACAAAATTCAAAGCTCCCATCCTGTTCTTGGACAATCAACATCTGTCTTGACAAATTCCATGGTGATTGGATTAAGGTGTCTGTACTACCGGTGTGGATATAAATGCTGGGGGTATGTTCCTGACACTCATTAGAACTGATGACATGGTTTTGGAGAAGATACGCCATGTTTTCAACTTTACCGAACAAGTCCAGTTGATGGTGCCTAACTACTACTAGGTACACCATGACCTTCGTATGAAGAACCTGGTGTGCATAGACAGGGTAATAACCATTTTTAGAATCCAGATATGTTGTAATGTTACTAAACACAGGATATAATATATTTTAGAACTGTGCCTCGTTATAATGTCATTGGACAGGCCAATACCTATTTCGAGAACCTGTCTTTTTTTTTCTCGTCTTGGTGTTGACTCACTGTCCTTCTTGTCACTTTCTGCTCCTATTAGCGAGCACAGGCCTTATGACTAATCTCTCATTCCCTGGGGATTTTTCGGTAAATTGATAGATTAATGTCTTGTGTATTTTGCAGCCCGAGCCTGCCTATACGTCTGATATTTTTTCTTCTTTTTCTTCCAGCCTTGTCAGCAGACATAAATAACCCTTACTTACCCGGAGGGAATTCATTACACATTCTAGCACCATGTAAACCGTTTTGTGCTTGTGTCTGCGCTGTAAGCTACACTTAACAATTTCACTATAAATCACATGGGACGCATGTCGCCCGGAAAAAACAGCGAATCCTGCAAAAAAAAAAAAAATGAACATGGTGATAAAAATGTGATGGTTAAAAGCAAGCCATGTTAGCCCATCGCTGTGGGGGCAAGTTGCGAGCTGGTAAATCAATCTTTATTGGAGACGGGGCCTATCTTAAGGGTCAAAATTGGCCCAATTTTACAATTTTATTTATTTGAAATACGCATAATAATATTGATTGTAAATAGAACTCAAAAAATTCATTTTTTTCTAGGTTATGTTGCCAATTTAAAAAAAAAACAGTCCACTACTTTTTTTTTTTAATTATCATTTTTATTGAATTTTGCTAAAGTTTTCACAATCATTCACATAATATTTAAAGATATAATACAATTGTAAAATCTTATGACTGATAAAAAAAAAAAAACAATAATTACTACTGCTCCTTACTAGGGATGGGCGAACGGTTTGGCCGCAGCATAAGTTCAGGCCGAACTTTAGCTGTTCGGACGTTCGACGAACAGCCGAACAAACGGGTCGTTTGACCGTTTGTTCTCCCCCCCACCCCCGAACCGACCACAATGCATTGCGGCTCTGAACATTGCATTGCAAGCCCTGACTGGCTGAAGCAGTGAAAGCTTCAGCCAATCAGGGCACAGAGCACTGTCAGAGTCATGATTGGACACTGTCATCATGACTTTATCTAATCATGGCTCTTTCCCGCCCCACAGTATAAAAGTATTCTTTCGATGGAACTCATTTTCGGTGTGGAGAAAGATAGCACTGAACAGAGCCCTGTTCTATCAGTTAGTTAGTGTGATATACTGTGCTATTTTGCTTCAATTGTCAGTGTAGAATATTAGTTTAGTATCAGTCTAGCGATAGTGTGAGTGTAGTGAGGAGGACCATCATTTAGCTTTGCATAGTGTGCAAGGGGTAGAGTAGGGGCAGCTCAGATAGTTTCACTGTAGTGTAGTGAGACCGTGTCATTCATACATACATTAGTGTAGAGTAGGGATAGTTTAGATAGCGTCAGTGTAAGGACGGTTGAACATCGTCTATTTGATTGCTTTACTGCCAGTTTAACGCCATATAGTTTTGTGTGCATTACTGCCAGTTTAACGCCATATAGTTCTGTGTGCGTTACTGTCAGTTTAACGCCATATAGTTCTGTGTGCGTTACTGTCAGTTTAACGCCATATAGTTCTGTGTGCGTTACTGTCAGTTTAACGCCATATAGTTCTGTGTGCGTTAGTGTCAGTTTAAAGCCATATAGTTTTGTGTGCGTTACTGCCAGTTTAAAGCCATATAGTTTTGTGTGCGTTACTGCCAGTTTAACACCATATAGTTGGTGCACCTGTCAAACAGGTGCAGAAAAATTACTCTTTGGGTGTAGGCGGCACCTTCCCACCGTAACCCTATAGAGGTACTCTTGATGAAGGCAAAACTGGCAATAACGCATCTAAACTGGCAGTAACGCACAAAACTATATGGTGTTAAACTGGCAGTAACGCACACAGAACCCTATAGAAGTACTCTTGATGAAAGCAAGAATTGTGTGCGTTACTGCCAGTTTAATGCCATATAGTTCTGTGTGCATTACTGCCAGTTTAACGCCATATAGTTCTGTGTGCATTACTGCCAGTTTAACACCATATAGTTTTGTGCGTTACTGCCAGTTTAGATGCGTTATTGCCAGTTTTGCCTTCATCAAGAGTACCTCTATAGGGTTATGGTGGGAAGGCACCACCTACACCCAAAGACTAATTTTTACACAGCCGTTACTTCTATACAAAGTCAAAGTGACACCAGAATGTATCCTAAAAAATATCTAATCTTGTTCCCAGTGCACTACATTGTTGCCTCACCATACACACTGGCTCCCCAGCTGTTGCTGAGCAAAATAAAGGCAGTTTGCAGGGAATTTTTTTTTTTTCGGCTTTATAAATGCAATTATTGCTGCAGCAGATTCTAGACATGGTACAGATCTGCCACTTTACAGGTAGACTAAGGGGACCCCCCAGGCACTATATTGGAAGGAATTTTTAATTTTTAGGCTTTCACTTTAAAAATCAAAAAATCGCTGTTAATTTAAAAATGACAATTTTCACAAACTTTTTTTTTTTTTATTGATACATGTCCCCCAGGGCAGGACCCAGACCCCTATAACCACTGTATGCCCAATAACTTGCATATAAGCCTTCAAAATGGGCACTTTTGATTTTTGACATTCTGGTCCCGTTGACTTTAATGGGGTTTGTTATTCGGGTTCGAACTTCGGAAGTTCTGGTGCAAACCGAACAGGGGTCTGTTCGGCCCATCCCTACTCCTTATAATAATAAAAAAAAATTATCACCACTCCTTTTTTTTTTGACGCTGGAGATCTCACAGATACGGCCCGCCACCCCAAACCAGGCGCTGCTTTTTATTATGACTTAGAAAGGAAGTCGCTTTTCTCAAAGCAGTTTTATTTTCTTATTTTGCTATTTTATTTTCATAAATTTTTTTTATAGCATTGTTTTTACATCGATCTCTCTACGTTTCCCTATTTCTTTTTATTTTTTCTTGCAATTTCCATTTATTTCCTTTTTATATATTATTTTAATCCATATCAATGCAAATCTATCTCTCAGGTGTTAAATGGAATAGCATTGTGCATAGTTTGGCACCCACAGAAGGAAGAAAGGCTACATCTCTGAACTATTATTTTTTTTTCTCCCAACTACAGCTCAGAAACCCTAATTAAAGTTAATGCCTCACTGTTCGCACAACCAACGTGAATAATCCCCCCCATTGTGTATTTCCATTGATCGGCATCTCCAACTAGTGGCCATAATGTGGTATTTTCCTGAAATACCTAAATCAGGAAATTAACTTGTTATGGCCACTAGGTGGAGCTGGCGATCATAGGAAATACACATATTAGACAAATTACGTAGATGGTTCTCGATGACTGTGTGAATGCTGCAGCATTCGGATAGTAGATTTTTTTTTTTAGAAATATGTAATCTGTGAAATATACCATTTGGTTATTTATGTTCGATAAGTGAAAAAAAAAATACCTACCAGAAATCCAGTGCACTATGTATTGTTATCTCAAGTAGTATTTGCAGGGAGTGTGTTAGGACTACAGAATAACTCCAATATACACTATATTGTCAAAAGTATTGGGACGCCTGCCTTTACACGCACATAAACTTTAATGGCATCCCAGTCTTAGTCCGTAGGGTTCCATATTGAGTGTGTCCACTCTTTTCAGCTATAACAGCTTCAACTCTTCTGGGAAGGCTGTCCACAAGGTTTAGGAGTGTGTCTATGGGAATGTTTGATCATTCTTCCAGAAGCGCATTTGTGAGGTCAGGCACAGAGGCTGGCTCGCAGCCTTCACTCTAATTCATCCCAAAGGTGTTTTATCAGGTTGAGGTCAGGACTCTGTGCAGGCCAGTCAAGCTCCTCCACCCCAAACTCGCTCATCCATGTCTTTATGCACCTTGCTTTGTGCACTGGTGCGCAGTCATGTTGAAACAGGAAGGGGCCATCCCAAACTGTTCCCACAACGTTGGGACCATGAAATTGTCCAAAATGTCTTGGTATGCTGACGCCTTAAGAGTTTCCTTCACTGGAACTAAGGGACCAAGCCCAACCCCTGAAAAACAACCCCACACCATAATCCTCTCCCCCCCCCCCCCCAAATGATTTGGACCAGTGTACGAAGCGAGATCCATAAAGACATGAATGAGCGAGTTTGGGGTGGAGGAACTTGACTGGCCTGCACAGAGTCCTGACCTCAACCCGATGGATTAGAGCAGAGACTGTGAGCCAGGCCTTCTCCCCCAACATCAGTGCATAACTTCACAAAACTAGAAGAATGTTCAAACATTCCCATAGACACACTCTTAAACCTTGTGGACGGCCTTCCCAGAAGAGTTGAAATTGTTATAGCGGCAAAGGGTGGGCCAACTCAATATTGAACCCTACGGACTAAGACTGAGATGCCATTAAAGTTCATGTGCGTGTAAAGGCAGGTGTCCCAATACTTTTGACAATATAGTGCATATGGTGATGCGGAGAGAGGGAGGTGTTCTATAGTCCCGTCCTACAGTGATAACGCTGCTTCTCCACAGGTCTAGTACAGCGCATGAGCATTGTTACCCTAGGAAGGATGGTACTGGCAGGAAAGAAAAACCTGAAAAAAGAAAACAAATGCAGCCACCACATCCAAGGACTGGCAAGCCGCAATGTATTCCATTTTTGTTCTTGGGTTTAGATATGCTTTGTTTTCTCATTTCGTGTTTTTTTCTTTTCGCTGCCCCTTGACACGCGTACAGATGGCCACTTACAGATATGCGTTCGTACATGCCAGCTAAGCAGCCGCGGGAGGCAAACCTAACAGAGCGGGGGGATTTCTTGGAATTATACAAGCAGCAGAAATTAAGTTTCTGTCACACAATATGGTTTTATAGTGCTAATACTCCCGCCGTGACATCAATTGGTCATTTAAAACATACCGGTGGTTTGGATGAAAACAGCCTGTAACTGAGGAGGATTTCGCCTTTTTGAATTCAATTAAAACATTTAGGAATCTATTTGAAGGATGATGTTAGGATACTTAGCCCTGCCTCTCCTGTTGACCAAACCTTTTCCCCTGTGAAGGTTAGCCCACTTTGTAGCCGTAGCAGCAGCCGTGACGTTGTTTGGTTGTGGAAGAGTTTTGTCCTAAGGCGTGAATTATAGAGTGAGAGAGCCACGGGTGAGTACAAGTCCAGTAAAGTTTATCAATCTTGGTAAAAAAAGTCAGAAGATCAAACAATCGCGTTTCGGAGTTCTAGACTTTCCTTCATCAGGGTTCAGAAGCTGGCTGATATAGAAGCTTGTACTGTGCGCGCAATTGTAAGGCAACACAAGTTATAATGACTGCGGTGTAATCTCCAAATCCCGCCTCCTTTCAACTGGAGATCAAACGCATCCAGTACCCCCAACACACCTTTTGCAAAAGTGCTAGGTAGGGATGAGTGCTGTAATATTGGAAAAATTGAAATTTCCAATTTTGCCGTCAACACTCAACTCAAGATTGAAACTGTCAATCTTGTTCATTCAGTTGCTAGGTGATTATGGGAAAAAAAAAACTGTTATTCTCCTTTCTTTGTTCAGAGGGTGTGTTTTTTTTTTTTGGGGGGGGGGGGGGTGGAAAAGGAGTCCCTTTAGAGTAATTTAGTTTTTGCATTTATTAATTTTGTAAATGTTTCACCCCAGATTCTCAAAACTTTCATCCAATAATTAAAGTTTTTTTTCATTAATTACATTGAAAAATTATGTGAGTGAAATATATGTGGATCTTGAGAAAAATTCAGATCATTTCAAGTTTTTTACATTGAATACTACATCGCTGTAGTCTAAGGTTTGATTGATGGTTTTCATGCGCTATGTTTGTAACAACACGCTTGCTGATCACAATTTAATTTTGATTGAGCTTCGGAACACACTTTGTTCTGTTTTAGAATCGTTGTTCTTTCTTTTATCTGTAAAAAAATATGGAAAACTTGAAGACCTTTGCTCTTCTCAAGCTTGAAGACCTTTGCTCCCCTCGAATTTGAAGACCTTTGCTCTCCTCAGACTTGAAGACCTTTATTCTTCTCAACCTTGAAGACCTTTGCTCTTCTCAACCTTGAAAACCTTTGTTCTCATCAAACTTGAAGACCTTTCTTCTCCTCAAACTTGAAGACATTTCCTCTTCTCAGACTTGAAGACCTTTCCCTCTCCTCAAACTTAAAGTCCTTTCCTCTTCTCAAATTTGAAGACCTTTGCTTTCTTCCAACTTGAAGACCTTTGTTTTTCTCAAACTTGAAGACCTTTGTTCTTCTCATCTTTGAAGACCTTTGTTCATCTCACAAATGTTCTTAATGAAAAAAAAATCACACATGTACCCTTAGTCCATGTTCACACTGAGGGCGGGTATTAAATCGTGCGAGTTCAGCTGAACTCGTACAATTTAAAACCTGCATTTCTTTGTGCGTTCGAGGGCGATTTGACAGACATCTGTGTTGGTTCATGCACCGATGTCTATTGAAATCGTCTCCGAAGTCACCAAAAATAGTGCAGGAACTACTTTTGGGAATCGGTGCGCCGACACACTGATTCGGGCAGTGCCATTGTCAACAATAGGCTCCGATTTGGCATGCGATTTGACATGTCATATCGGCCCAATGTGAACGTGAGCTCTGGTGTCTATTTATAAAGGATTTCATGCACGGATCACACAGCTTACTCACATTTTTCTAATTGGATTCAATTGGAAAAATGTGAGAATCCTTGGGGAAAGATGTGTGAAAACTTTCATAAATAAAAGTTAATTGGATTTGCAAGATTTTTTTTTCTTCCTTTTTGTATATTTGCTATTTATTTGCATACTGTCACCTTATTTTTTTGTCTACTTTCTTTCATTGTTGTCTACTTTTTTTTCTTTGTGTAAAGTAAAATAACAAGACTAACGAGAGGCCATTTTTAAAAAAAAATAAGTACAGGTCCAAGATTGTTGAAGGAAGCTTCCATAACCCTTGGAAGCCAGTTCAATTCCATTGCACTCCTAAAAGCCAACATAAATGACCTTAATGTGACACAAAACTGGTTTAAAAGAAGATTATGTTTTCCTAACCCAAAGAAGTGTCTTCTATTGCTCTCAGCCTCCTCCAAATTCCTATTTTTACTGTTAGAGGGAGGCTACCTAGTCTCATTGTATGTAGGAACATAGCCACCCTGTCTTGGCTCCACTGTATGTAGAGACATGACCACCTTGTCTTGGTCCTACTGTATGTAGGAATGTAGCCACCTTGTCTTGGTCCCATTGTATGTAGAGATCATAGCTACCTTGTCTTGGTCCTACTGTATGTAGGAATGTAGCCACCTTGTCCTGGTCCCAATGTATGTAGAGATCATAGCTACTTTGTCTTGGTCCTACTGTATGTACAACTGTAGCCAGCTTGTCTTGCTCCCACTGTATGTAGGAAGTTAGGAACATAGCCACCCTGTCTTGGCTCCACTGAATGTAGAGACATAGCCACCTTGTCTTGGTCTCACTCTATGTAGAAACATAGCCGCCCTGTCTTAGTCCCACTGTATGTAGGAACGTAGCCAACTTGTCTAAGTCCATCTGTATGTAGGAATGTAGTCACCTTGTCTTGGTCCATTGTATGTAGAGATCATAGCTACTTTGTCTTGGTCCTACTGTATGTAGGAATGTAGCCAGCTTGTCTTAGTCCCACTGTATGTAGAGACATAGCTACCTTGTCTTGGTCCTATTGTACGTAGAAATGTAAACAGCCTGTTTTGGTCTCTCTCTATGTAGGAGCGTAGCCAACCTACTGTATCTAGGTCCCACTGTATCTAGGAACGTAGTCACCCTGTCTTGGTCCCATTGTATGTAGGAACGTAGTCACCCTGTCTTGGTCTCACTCTATGTAGGAACATAGCCAACTTGTCTAAGTCCATCTGTATGTAGGACGTAGCCACCCTTTCTTGGTCCCATTGTATGTAGGAACATATTCACCCTTTCTTGGTCCCATTGTATGTAGGAATGTAGCCACCCCTTCTTGGTACATCTATTTGTAGGAATGTAGCCACCCTGTCTTACTTGCTCCCAAGATGGACTATGGGATGTGTAGTGTGCATAGAGCAGTGCAGCTGACTACAACTAATGTGCAGTGCTTGTTCCAAACAAATGGAAGTGAGGAGGAAAGGAGAGGTTTATGTACTTACAGAGGATGTTACAAGAAGGCAAAAGAACACAGTAAGAAACATTTTAATGAAAAATAGATTACAGGATCATTAAGTAATTGATATGTATGGATTACTTTTGGAGAATAATGAGATTGTTTAGTGTCAATTTAATGTTACCTCTCCCATTGACACCAATGCATTTAGCCAAAATGACAAAATCTCCCGAATTTCGCAGAAGTTTCAAAGGAAATACAAAATTCTCGATTTCCTGTTGCAAAACACAGGTCCACTTTAAATAAGCCCATATGATGAGCTCAATGTAGCTGTGGCTTGGAGGTCGAACCTGGGGGCTCGAACCTCTCAGAGTGCCGTCAAAGCAGCATGTCTACAGCAAAAGCAGCACGGTCCTGTTGTGTGTGTGTGGGGGGGGGGGGGGAGCGGGAGGCATGAGGAGCAGGGGCGGAGAGGAGTCAGAAGAGAGGGATTAGCAATCTATTTTTATCGAGGGTTTGTTTATGCTCTTCTGTAGTCGCTGCGTTCACTGCGGCACAGTATATAACACCGCCAGGCCCATCTATAAGTCCATTGGATGTCTTTTTTTTTTTTTTTTTTTTTTTTTCAAGGACTTTTAAGGTAAACTCCCATCAGGAAAAAAATCGCCCTGCTTGTCCTGATGACCATCATGACCGCAATGTTTCTTTATTTTATGGGCAAGCATTCATTCCTCGCTCCCCTCGCACAGCCTGCATATCATATGGCTGCTTTACCTTGACAGGCCTGATGTCGTCTTCTGAGCTTGCGATTATTCCACTGTAGCCTGAACTCTTTTTGAACTCTGTATGCAGCCCGATTGTTTGCACTGGTGACCAAAAAAAAAAAAAAAGGAGAATTGTCAGAGCGTTGGCCAAGGGACAAAGCAAAGACTAAGGGTCAGCCCACACTACATGCAGTCCAGTGCGTTTTTTTTTTGTTTTTTTTCTGTATCAAAAACATATGGAAAGTGGATTATATGGTTTCCAATGGCATAGATCACACCAGTGCGGTCAGTTCCAGAAAAAAAAAATGTAGAACATGCCACATTTTTCCTGCATTGGACTGTACTGGAACGCGGTAAAACGCATCAAAAATGCACTGGAATGCATCAAAAATGCACTTGACCCTAGTGAAAAAAAAACTGAAAAAAAGAAGAAAAAAAAAAGCACCTGGAATGCACCTAGAAACGCAACAGAAATGCACAAAAGAATGCACCTGAACGCGTCAAAAAGGCGTTAAAAACTTGCATGCAGAAACATATCCGGAACGGATCTGGAGTGCGTTTTTGTGGTGTGACCCAGCCCAGGAAGCACTTGCCTCTGCTCTGTGCCCCTCCGCCCCCGACCCATCTCCTCTGAACCACTAGTGCTTATTTGGTGAAACCAAAACCAGTAACCACTGCAGCTGCGGTAAAGTCATAATGTCCTCTTAGCTTAACGAGCCCCTGTTACCAACGTATCATTTTTTAATTCGCTGTGAACATGCTAAAAAAATCTGATTACTCCAGGTCTAATTACTGTCTTTGCTGGCCCAGCTCCTCCACCCCTCCCCATCACCACCTTTTTTTTTTTTTTTTTTTTTTAATCCAATGCAATTTTACTTTAGATTATTATCCTTTTTTATCCTTTTTATTATATTTATTATTCTAAAGAATTTATATAGTGCCAGAAGTTTGCACTATAAATAATATATTGTGTGTTTATACTGTATATATATATATATATATATATATATATATATATATTCTATATATATATATATTCTATATAAAAAGACTATTAGAATATTATTAATATTATTATACAGGATTAATATATATATTTGCATTATAAATTATATATAAATATATTGTTGTAAAGCACTGCGTAAACTGTCAGCGCTATATGAATCCTGTATAATATAAATATAAATATATATATATATATATATATATATATATATATATATATATAATATATTTCTATATAAAAAGATTATTAGAATATTATTAATATTATTATTCAGGATTAATATATTTGCATTATAAGTTATAATTGTATATACAATATATTAAACAGTGGTGGACTGACCATTGAGCCACTCGGGCACCGCCCGAGGGCCCTGGGCCACTAGGGGGCCCCATCAGGGTTGCCAGTCTCAGTAAAACCAGGGACACTATGTATAAATCTGTGTTTTTTTTTACATCTGTCTTTGTGTACTGTGTGTACATGTATGTGTATACTGTGTGATTGTATACTGTGTGTGTGTATACTGTGTGGCCCCATAATCTCTGATTGCCTGGGGGCCCCATAATCTCCTATTGCCCGGGGGCCCCATGAGTTATCAGTCCGCCCCTGATATTAAATTAAATTAAATTAAATATATATATATACAATATATTTTATATATTTACAATATAAAGGGAGACAGTACAGTTACAATACAATGCAAGAGGGTTAGTCTGCTGGGTCTTCCAACAACACATCCAAGCTGGGTGGAACACCCAAATATCCTACATGGACAGGAGCAGAGCCAAAAAATTATGTCGGGAGAAGGGGGGGCATGTGTGCAACCCCCTGCCACCTACTGTGTTAGCTTAAGGGGGACGGTTGGGGTGGCAAAACTGCAGCTCAACTGCCTATTCTTACCGCCTCCCAGACTCGTATGTGAATGAGCCCTAATTGCACATTCTTCATTGAAGTGCACCTTTGATAAAAATCTGTATTGACGGGTCTAGCTAGGACTGAACTCCTGAGCATTAAACAGGAGGGGACAACAGAGGGAGATACCAAATCACATAAGTAAACAAGTAGTCCTACCTTTTATGTAGCTGCCAGGAGAGAAGGATAATGCTATAGGCTGTCAGCTCTGAGTCTGCTGGTGGCTTCCAACATCACACCCATGGGGGGCAACCAGCAGTAGTCTTGGGAGTTGTGGATGTCTGCACAAGGGAGGATTATACAGGAAATTGGGTCAGCCGGGGGGGGGGGGGCAAGACTGCAGCTCAATCGCCTATTTTTACCACCTCCCCGTCGCGTATGTGAATGACCCATAATTGTACATTCCTCATTGACGTATACCGTATTTACACGCAAGCCGGCGAAATAATAATTGAGGTTAGTATGCCCTTAAATGGAAGGGCGCGGGGCGCCCACTCGCCTGTCATCCCCGGTGTATTTATAGCCCATCCAACATAAGTAAAAATTAAATTGTCTTTCAATGACCTTCTATCAGATATCTTCTTAATGAAAGAGGAATTAAGGTGGATAATGAGGTTCCAGTTGTTTTATTTTTTTAGCCTGTCAAGGCTCTGTAGTGCGCACGGGGAGATGACTTAAGGTTTTAACCGGCGCGAGTGTAGCAAGAACATCCCGTGCCTTCCGCTCAATTCTCAGCGCCATCATTAGTGTTAAGTGTTGCTTCCAATCCGCTTTCTTTTGTAATGAGCTTTTTAAATGCAAAATCGTGCAATACATTAAAAACGCGTATTTCCCTGGGTCTTTTTTGTTTTTATGAGCAGCAGGAAAACAAGAGTATGTACTGCGTATATAACCGGCATTCGCCTACTGTGACTTCTGGGCCCCAACTAGTCATTACACACAGTGTAGTTTTAATATTTGGAATCATCATCTCAGCTGAAGGGTTCGTTACAGGTGGAATCTGCCTTGCCGAGACGGCTCCTGGCTTCTTATATGTCTTGGATGCTTCAACAGCGAGCCCCCCCCCCCCCCCCCCCCGGCTCTGCTCCTGTCCACCTGAGACTTTTGGTTGTTTCTGCCCAGCTTTGGTTGTTCTGGTTCCTTCGTTTACATTCTCTAAAACATAAAATACATGGAAATCCAGCAGGGATGATGGCAACCCCTTATAATGTGCACAGCAGGTGTACAGACCCAGGAACTTAGCACAGGGATGGTGGGAACCCCTCATAATGGGCGCAGTAGCAGTACAGACCTGAAAACTGAGCACAGGGATGGTGGAAGCCCCTCATAATGGGCACAGCGGATGTGTAGACCTAGGAACTCAGCACAGGGATGGTGGGAACCCCTTTATAATGGGCAGAGCAGCTGTACAGACCCAGGAACTCAGCACAGAGATGGTGGGAACCCCTCATAATGGGCACAGCAGCTGTACAAACCTGGGAACTCAGCACAGAGATGGTGGGAACTCTTCATAATGGGCACAGCAGCTGTACAGACCCAGGAACTCAGCACAGAGATGGTGGGAACCCCTCATAATGGGCACAGCAGCTGTACAAACCTGGGAACTCAGCACAGGGATGGTGGGAACCCTTCATAATGGGCACAGCAGGCGTACAGACCTGGGAACTCAGCACACAAATGGTAGGAAACACTCATAGTGGGCACAGCAGGTGTACAGATCTGGAAACTCAGCACAGGGATGGTGGGAACTCCTCATAATGGGCACAGCAGGTGTACAGACCTGGAAACTCAGCACATGGATAGTGGGAACCCCTCATAATGGCTACAACAGGTATGCAGAGACCAGAACACAGCACAGAGATCTCATGAATATAGTTCCTGGGAGATAGAAGAGGTTGTCAGGTGGTTTTACTCTGCACTCTGCAGGGGATCTATTATTGTCCTCTGTTCAGGTGTGACAGCCGGTGTCCCATATTGGTCCTCTTACGGGTTGAAGAGCCTGACCCTGATGACGTTTGCGGCTCTGCCACCCAGTAGCTCTGTGAATTGGCTCCCATGGCCTTCTGGGATATGTGGCAACATTATCCCAGAGGGCTTCTGGAGCTAAACGTCTTTCTGGTCTAGGCCAGAATGGTGGTGGGGGTCGGGACACCCTTGGACACTCTTTTACTGTTACTGGTTTGTGAAGGTTTTGTAGAAAATTGAGGCAAATTTGCAACTGAAATTCTTTCCTAAATGTTTCCAACACTTTGTAAGGAGGCCCCTATCTCCAAATTCGCATCAGTGACTCGTCCCTTCGTGCCTCTAACGCCCGAGTTATAGAAATGCAGCTCCATGAGATAACTCAAGGTTTAGGCATCATGCCACAACTCGGGCCTAGTAGAGTCTCTGTGGTCAAAATAACACTAAATCCTCAAAAACTTTAATAAGTAGCATAGTTCTGCTCGGATCCCTCAGGATATCCCTTCTGATACCGAAATTCAAAAGAATTATTGAAATCTCCCCACTCTTTTGATGTTGTTTCACAGCCTCCCTATGAAGCCATATTGATCTACCTTTCATGGTTTTCCTCTGGATGAAGCATGTGGGGGATCAGGCCAAACACAAAGGGTTCAGAAGATAAAGAAAAAGGGGGCACCCTTCTCAGCTTTTGTTGGAGGTCACGTTATTCTCATGCCCGTTCATTTAATGATTAATCCGAAATCTTTCCAGCCTCGATGCCTAGATACTCTCTGGACATGGCTTCCCCCTGCTGGCTCGACTCTGACCAATTAGAGGGAAAGACATGTAAGGGCCATCAATATAAGGGCTTAGAAGATACACAGCCAGCCTGAGGGGCTAATTAGCCAGTATCCAATTGTCTCCAACATGGCCTTTAAATTGAAAATGAGTAGGATTTTCATTTGAGGAGACATTACATATCCTGAGCTCTGACGTTGGAAGCTGCACTGCCAAGATGTAAAATAAATTGCAGATATAATTAGGAAACTTGTCTGTTTTTATCCATCTAAAGTGGGAAGGAGGCGAGCCAAGGAACTAGGAGACAGTGACAGTCAGCGAGAAAATGGCTAAGAGGGATATGGAGGATACCGAGCAAGGATCCTCAAGATGGAAAGTGCTTGAAGGGTTCTTTGGATTGTCTGTAGTAAGTAACCAGTCAGAATCTCCAGCTCATTTTTTTGGCAGCTTGGAGGAACACAAATCGCACGTTAGCCTCGAGAACAGGTGTTTTTAAAAAAAAAAAAATCTGTGACAGACAAAGCCCATCAAAGTAAGTTACAGCATCAAAGTTGCTTGATCCACTGCTCATGCACCTAAGTTTGAGAGGACACAACCTGGATCCTAGCTGGCTTAAGTGTTTTGAGGGTAGTACCCTCTTCCTCAGACCCAAAAAACGTTTTGACTCTGAGGAAGCGGGTACTACCCTCGAAACACGTAATCCAGCTAGGATCCAGGTGGCCTTTAAATTGAAAATTAGTAGGATTTTCATTTGGATCCTGAGCTCTGACATAGGAAGCTGCACTGCCATGATGTAAAATAAATTGGAGATATAATTAGAAAACTTGTCTGTTTTTATCTGTCTAAAGTCAAAAGGAGGTGGTGGTACCAGCTTCAAGGGGACAGTGACAGTCAGTGAGAAAATGGCTATGGAGGATACGAAGCATGGATCCTCATGATGGAAAGGGTTCAAAGGGTTCTAGTTAATTTTTTTTGGCAGCTTGGAGAAATACAAATCTTATGCAAGCTTCGAGAACAGGGCATCTTCCAAAATAAATCTGTGATAGACAAAGTCCATCAAAGTAAGTTACAGCATCAAAGTTGCTCAATCCAGTGCGCATTCTCCTAATCTTGAGAGGACACCACCTGGATTCTAGCTGGCTTACATGTTTCGAGGGTAGTACCCTCTTCCTCAGAGTCAAAAAAGGGTTTGCACTAGGCTGGAGTTTCCTCTCTTTCTTTTATTTTTTTTTGTGGTATACTATTGGGGCATCCCCAGTCTTGAGAGGGCAGAAAGGCATGGTGCGCTCATATTGACTGTCAAGAAGTGGATGCATATGAAAAATTGGTGTCAGACCATCACACTCAAAATAAAGTCCAGATGTAGTTTTTTTGTTCAAAAATGGCCTTTTAAATGGCAACACACAAGGGCCCCCCTTCACATAAGGGCCTCTCTGGTGAAGACCAACTGCCAATTAGATTCCATGACTTGTTGAGCCTGCGTTTCTTGTCAAGAGGCAGCATAACAGATTCCTTCCAAATAAATAGGCCAGATATTGGTTTAGTCATCCAAAATTACTTTGTTTTACGTCAGATGAGTTTTCTTTTACTAATAAACCAAAAGACTAAACACTGGCAGACGAAAATGGCTTTGTGAATTGATTGCAGCCTGGACAAATTGGCTTCTTTTTTTTTCTTCTTCAACTGGTAGGCCAAAAAATGGTTACCAGTACTTAAAGAAGTAACTGGGTGGTAAATGGCTGGGATAAATTGGTAGGAGTCAATTGTTTGGACAAAATTTGTTCTACTAACCTACAAAACAATATTCTTAGTTCCATTTTCTCTGCTATCCTCAAAAACTAGACAGGTGGTTTGGAACCAGTTACTGAAGGCAGCACCTACACTCTGTTATATAAAGAAGCCTGGAGTACATTATATCCCTGATCACTCAACAATTACATCTTCAATGCCTTCCCTCGGCGAGCTCTAGGTTGTTTTAGTTGTACATATATCAGAAAAATAAGAATCCGAAAGGGCTCTTCAATAAAAATATTTTAGGCCAAGCTGGAATTGAAGTCGGGAGTCTTCTATTTAACAGCGTCTTCATATATCGCTATTTTCCACAGCAGAAGCTGCACTTATCCTTCACAGTATCTCTTTAGCAGCCTGCAATCATATTTCATACTTAAAGCTCCTTTCGTCGACAGAAACCCTTTAGTATAATCTGAGCAAATTGCCTCCCCGATATTATTTCCCTTTTTTTTCCAGGGTTACTTCGGTGGAAAGAATTAAGTTTAATTCCACCTCTGAATACGTTTTTCGAGCATAAACCCAGCTTAACTGAAATACCATTTTCAACGTTATAATTGTTTCGATTTATAGACTTACTCATGCTTTTGGGTTTCACCACTGCTCTCTGCTCTACCTAAAAAAAAAAATTATTTTATTTATTCCTAAGATAGACTGCCTCTGAATAGCTCATATGGACAGTCCCACCAACCAGCCCGTTCAATGTGGTGACCAAATAACCAGAACTTCCTCATCCTCCTTCTCCTCCCGAGACTTTAACCAACAGCATGCATGCTTATTTAAAAGAGAATGCATATTGGAAGTACGTGTAGTGACACGCCCATGAGGAGCCAGACATTTCAAAAAAGTCAAGGACAGCTATAGACCATATTGGAAGTCATACCTTCACTATGGCGCACGGGCGCCGCCCCCCCCTATCCATGTGTCCGGCCCCTTGCAGGATGCCGGATGCATGGATTCCAATGGGGGGGTGTTTTTTTTTATGCACTTGATTAGAGCCAGAGGCTCTAATAGTCTTCAAAATAGGGTGGGCTCGGAGCGCAGAGAATGCAAACCCGAGCCCACCCAGGTGTGTTACAATAGCGAATTAATGCCACCAGCCGCTCGCCCCCCCCCCCCAAAAAAAAAAAACAGCCACCCCTGATGGTCAGTATGATGCAGTGAGATTGAAAGTTGTGGGTGGAGGATTATGGAAATGCGCTGAGGATGGAGTGTCTGGTATGGACACTCTGACCCACTGCTGCCTCCATAAGTGCCACCATAAGTGCCCTGTATTTAATGTTGTATTAATGATTGAGCTGTGTTAATTTGTGTCTTTTATATCTGCTTAGAGTTTTTTAGGCATAGATTATTGCTTGGCAAAAAAAATAAATACGCACTGCATTTATTTTGAAGCTCCAGTAAACCCAAGAGCCTGCTTGGCTTGCGCTGAGAGTTCAGGCTTACTAAGGGTTGGTTGGGGAGACACTAAGATGGGCTTTATAAGAGAAAAAGAGGTCAAGGTGCAATGGTCTGGCAATGGTGGATCCCAACCCTAAACCTAAGAACCTTTTATTTCTACATGTTATTAGTAGGGTTTACTTTTGCTCTTGTTTTTGTCCCCGCGCAGCTTAATGGCCCAAATTCCTTTCAGATACCAAGACTTTGAGAAATGTACGTCGCTAGTCAGAAAAGTTCCTCAGGAAAAGGGTGACCTGTTGGGAGCAGAGCGTGAGAAAAGTGAACTGTGTTGACTGTACAGCAGCCCGGACCAAGCGTTTCCACTGCCCCTTCTCCTTGACCCCTGAGAGCTAGGCTGTGGGAACCGTCGCCTGTGGGGTTTGGGACGTTCTTAGAACTTCTCATTAAAAACCATTTTCTGGGGACAAATATAAAATGAAATGGTAGAACGGACGCTGGAATGTAAAGATATATTGGCTGAGTCCCAAGTTACTGCACGGAGCATGTTGTAGACGAGAAGCTCAATTGAGAAGCCTTCTCAGAAAAAAAATTGAAAAATCAGATTATGTACGGTCTGGATGAGGAAGGTTGTGGGGTCATGTGACAAATATTAATGATGCACAGATGGTAATGTAGCCGGAATGAAAGCTTCTTATGAAAAGAGAATTACAGTCTACACCGTGTTGTCGTCAAACAGTACAAAATCCACAACATTGTAGACCAGCCTTTCTCAACCTTTTTAACAAGGAGGAACCCTTGAAATAACTTTGTTTACTCAGGGAACCCCTGATAATAATTAAAATATCTACAGCTTACAGGACATAGATATGAACCGTGCGTTGTAGATATAAGAATGAATAAACGGATAAGAAATGTGGCATATTTGACACCAAGTACTGCTCTATACAACAATATTATTTCATTTTTAATAATGAAATTAAACCAATAATAATTAAAATGAATATAAAAAAAAAAGTGAAAACTGTAATTATCAGATTGGTGTTAAGTACAAAAGTGACCTCCTCCTTACATTATTGGTTAGTAGACAAAATTCCCTTACACTAGCGGTCAGTGCAAAAAAATGCTCCTTAAATTAATAGGCATTGGCATGAAGGATGTCCCCTACATTGGTGGGAAATGGGTAGAAGAATGTTCCTTACAGTAATGGTTAGTGGGACGAATGCCCCATACATTGGTCGTCGATGTGAAGAATGCCCCATTTGTTGGTGGTCAGTGGGAAGAATGCCCCTTAAATTGGTGATTAGTAGGAAGAATGCCCCTTATATTGGTGGACAATGAGAAGAATGCCCCTTACATTGGTGATTAGTGGGAAGAATGCCCCTTACATTAGTGATCATTGGGAAGAATGGCCCTTACATTGGTGGCCAGTGGGAAGAATGTTCCTTACATTGGTGGTCAGTAGGAAGAATGCTCCTTACATTGGTGGCCAAGGGAAATAATGTCCCTTACATTGGTGGTCAAGGGGAAAAATGTCCCTTACTTTGGTGGCCAAGGGAAATAATGTCCCTAACATTGGTAATGAGTGGGATGAATGCCCCTTACATTGGTGGTCAATGGGAAGAATGCGCAGTGGAAAAAATACGCCTTAAACGACTTTTGAATTGGCATTAACATGTAAAGCTTGTATGAGATTTTAGTGATTGGGTTTATGTCTACTTTAAGCCTTAAAACTCTCTCAAGCTGCACACTCCCTTATCAGTGGCAAACGTATGCTGCACCAAATCCCTACAGCGACCAGTGCCGATAGCAAATGGTTTAAAGAATTATTGATATGTTTGTTTTTTTAGGGCAGGTCTTTAAAATGACTAACAAGGCTGACCCCATAAAGACTTTGATAAAAAAAAAAAAAAATTCCTAACCATGGCTCAGCCTATGTTGTATACACCAGGTTTTAAAAAAACAAGAAAACTCTCTCGTTAATAGCTGGAAGAAATGGAAGTTTATTGCATCATCCTGTTCGATTTAAAAAAAAAGTTCAGGTCCTTTAGGCATCAGACAACGTCCAGGGGGGATTAATCCATAAACATCTCTTGCTCTTTGCTGGAGAGGACCTTGAGATGGAGTCTGGAATGTCAATGGGGCCCTACAATGACTTTGATAAGGGGTCTCTTTCCTGTGCAGTAGGGCCCCCGCTGACACTGTACATACCACGTTGTTTTTACAACGGTAAGGCTAATAACTTACAGATGTAAACGGCACGTGCATCATCCCTTGCTACTGTTCGAGTACAAACAAAAAAAAGTTGACCCGTTAAAGCACATTCCTTTTTGATGATAGACTTTTTTCCTGTAGCTACAGGTACAGTAGTGGCTGATTATCACCCAACCTCAGCCCCAGCTTAAATACCCATGTTTGATTGCATCAGTGTCGTTCGCATATCATTACCCAGCACCCCGCTCACCAGCAGTTTGTGACGTGACAGGCTATCATTAAGCCTATCAGGTGCTTTTTCCATCAGCTGAAGGTTGCTGCGGCAAGGCAAAGCCTGCACTCCAGTATTAGCTCTCCCTACGTTGCTTGAGCGCAGAAGAGTATAAAATGCCTGTGACAAGCAACGCGGGATAAAGAACCGCGTACGACACCGCTCGCAGGTAATGAAATCCAGCGAGGCAGCCAAGTGGAACATGCCTCAGATTTGTACCGTAATGGAGAACTTGTCTGAGTGAGACGCTCTGTAGGGCTTCCCCGTCAACTTAATTTTAGACTCTGTAGAGGAGGAGGGAGCCAGCGGGGACAATGGCACCCGTTCCTTGCTCATAATGGGCGATCAAATTATTTGTTTAAAGATTATGTCTGGGCAAAATGTAAAAAAAAATATATATTTAGACTGTCTCTGCAATACAAACACATTTCTCCATGTTTTGTCTCCTCAAAAACGCGACAAGTACAGAAAAATACAGTTGATTGAGGATGAGCAAAGCCGGCTTCAGTTTGGTGAACAATTCGAAGCTAGGCCACCTGTATTCTAGCAACGGATGGCACTGGGCAGCCCACACAGTGTCATTGGTTGCTAACATAAAGGTGGGTACCCCATAAGAACCAATGGTCTGTGTACCCACCTACATCTTAGCAACCAATGATGCATGGCCCGGTTTTGGATTGTTCGGACGTTCACCCAAACCAGGCCAGTTCAGCTCATTCTTATTGATGACCTGCCAGAAATCTGTTGAGCTCTTAGTTTCCTGTAGAAACATGACAACACTGCCTGTGCTCTACTGAAATCCCAAACAGTGCTGCCCACTTCTCCACTGCTGGACTACATCACCTAGATCGAGATCACCCCCTTATGTTATGAAGATAAAGAGAGGGCTACAAAAAGAAAAGTTGTTTTGGCTTCAGATACACTTTGAAGAAGACATATTAAAAAAAAATAACAAAGAAAAAATGAAAAGCGCTTACCTAACCATCGAGAGCCCATTGTACCATTAAAACCCACCAAAAACCACCTAAATTTATCTTGCCCACTTGTCCCTTGCTGGACAACATCACCTAGATCTAGATCACCCCTTATGTTATGAAGATAAAGAGAGGGCTACAAAAAGAAAAGTTGTTTTGGCTTTAGATACACTTTGAAGAAGACATTTAAAAAAAAAAAATAACAAAGAAAAAACTAAAAGAGCTTTCCTAACCATCGAGATCCCATTACACCATTAAAACCCACCAAAAACCACCTAAATTTCCCATTGACTCCAATGCATTTTGCCAAAAGATTCCCATTTTTGCCTAAATCTTGGCAAAGCGAAACGTCCATTTCACTTATACCTTGTATTCCTGATCTTCTTCTTCACTTTTATTATCTGTTTATCCAGGGAAAATTTAAAATTGTATCAAATACTTACCGTAATTTTCTTTTCCTGGTGCAACATACAATATATATGGTAGTATACTGCCATGTTGGTGGCAAGAAAAGAGAAAATTGTACTAAATACTTGCCGTAATTTTCCTTTCCTGGCACCTATCCATCTCGGCATACTACCACCTGTATGCTGCCATGTTGGTACCAGGAAAACAGTTTAGATTGCACATAAAGCGTAATGTAATTCGACGGATGCCACTACTACTTCCACACACGCTTCCACCTCCCAATCCCCAAACTGCTTCTATTTACCAATGATTAACCTGCAATCAACAGACTCAAGAAACTCAAGAAAAAAGCTATTATAAGCCAATAATCAAACATTATCCAATTTTTTAGACCAACTTTTGCACTGATGGGCTTTCTGCTTTAAATTCCCTCGAGAGTCAGAGATGTCACCAGATCAAATGTGATTGTCTTCCTGAAGAAATGGGTTTATTAATTGTAAAGGAAGCAGTCAATTTCTCGGTTGATTTGGAAGGAAAACAGGCATATCAGCTGGTGAATTAGTAAATTAAATGGGATGGATTCCATTTATCAGCCCGTTGGAAAGCACATCGGCGTATCGCTTTGTCGGGGAAGGTAAATGAAGTCATTTTGGATATGACGTTCGTCTCAGGAAATTGAAATATAAGGGAAACCAATCAGTTTGGAGTTGGAGTAAAAACGCCACGTTTCTAAGAGAAGTAGTCCACCAAAAGCTGTTACTTTCCTTTCAGTGTTTGTGGAAGTTGACTCTACGTGCTCCAGTGTTTTCCTAAGATACAGAGACTCATCAGAATGTTGGTTAAACAAATCAGCACGTTTCTAAGAGAAATAGTCCACCAAAAGCTGTTACTTTCCTTTCAGTGTTTGTGGAAGTTGACTCCACGTGCTCCAGTGTTTTCCTAAAATAGAGACTCATCAGAATGTTGGTTAATTAAACCAGCAATTTGATTATGTTAGATTGGTCTTTCTCAATCGGGATTCTGTGAAGGGCTACCGGTTCCTTGAGCTTTGGCTGGTTGACCTCCTCTTTGAATGCGCCTGAATAGTTCCAAGGCCAATGCCACTTGGCAAAACCAGCAGCATGACACCAAAGATGTTTTTAGCTGTCTGTAAAGGTGGCATTCTTCCTACTGAGCACCAATATCGGTGGCATTTTTTCTTATTGACTTCCAATGAATTGTTTTCAGAGAGAATTCTTCGAGACCTAAAAAAATTATTTTAGGGGTTCCTCTGGGGGTAAAAAGGTTAAGAAAGGCTGCCTTGGATTATGTCAACCATAAACTGTACTCTTCGTAACACTCAAAAGTATTTTTCTTTTTAACTGTGGGATCTGTTTTATTTCTCTGGACCAATGAGGCTCAGGAGGAACAACTTTTCTTTCGTCTTTCTCCCTCTCGTTACTTTTCTTGATAGGACCAATGTCCTGACAGGGCTGGGCTTGGCTCATTGTTACAATGTATTCTTTATGTATGCCCTTTTGGCTTTCAATTTTTGCCACAATAAATTTAGTGTGATGATGATTATTATTATTACAGGTACTTATATAGTGCTGCCAATTTATACAGAGCTTTACATATATATTATACATTCACATGAGTCCCTGCCCTCAAGAGGCTTACAATCTAAGGTCCCTACCTCACATTCAAAAAAGTAGGGCCAATTTAGTCAGGATCGAATTAACCTACCTGCATGTCTTTGGCGTGTTGGAGGAAACCCACGTAGGCACGAGGAGAACACAAAGACTTCAGACAGGTAGCGTCATGGTTGGCATTTGAACCTGCAACCCTAGTGCTGCTAGGGGGGAGTGCTAACCACTTAGCCACTGTGCTGCCCCACAATGCTCTGCTATATGAGAGCGTACCTGGAGATGAGAAGCGGCAGTTGCCAGAATGAAATGACGACATGGTGGGGTTGATAAGTCTTTATTGTTGCAATGTTTAACGATGTCTGTATAGCTGGAGGGATGTCAAACTCAATTTCATTGCAGGCGGCATTAGCATTATGGTTGCCCTTAAGGGCTGGTTGTATCTGTAAGACTAGATGTCCAGAGCACCCCACTCCCCCTTACATGAGATTTCAAGAGCCGCCCCCACCATCTTTTAAATCACAGGGCACCCTGCTTACCTTGTGCTGTTGCCTGGAAGTAGCTGGGAGCAGAGCTGGGAAGCAGAAAATGCAGAGTCTGGAGGAGGACCAGAGGAGGGCTCAGTCAGTTGCATTGCTGAGACCAAGGGAGGCAGAGACCAGGGGGGTGCTGCGGCTGCATGGAGAAGTGCAGCATCTGGTGGAGGAGTTCTATCCTCCTCTCTGCTGCCGACTACTGACACAATGTGGGGGGGCGGAGACAAGGGGGTGTCGCACCTGAAAGAGAGGTGCGAGGGCCACATGAAATGGCCTGGCGGGCCAGACTCAGCTTACAGGCCTTGTGTTTGACACATGTGCTGCTGTATCGGATGGCCTGCAAGGTTCTATGGACTATGACAACCGTATTTGTAAAGCTGAATCTCTAGTAAAAGGATTATAATATAAACCAACAACCAGTGTGGGGACAGGTTCACCCAGGGCAAAGATGCAGAACTGCACCCCCTATCCTGTTGCATGACATTCTGTAGATGGGTGTACCACCCTGTGTTTTGGGCATCACCTCTATTTACGGTGTCTGCACCCAGGGTGGCTGTCCCTGCTGCCCACCCCCTTGTCCCAGCCCTGCTGACAGCTATCTGGTAGTTGATCTACCTGTTTGGATATTTATTAGATATATTGATTAAATATGATGGATATATACAGTATTGGAAATATCAATCTGATATATATTGGATATATTGATTGGATTCATATTGGATATATACAGTATTGGATATATTGATTGGATGAGTTGATTGGATATATACGGTATTGGAAATATTGATTGGATATATATATTGGATATATTGATTGAATATATACAGTACTGGATATATTGATTGGATCTGTTGATTGGATATATACGGTATTGGATATATCAATTTGATATATATTTGATATATTGATTGAATATACACAGTTTTGGATGTATTGATTGGATATATATTGAATATGTTAATTGGATATATACGGTATTGGTTATATCGATTGGATATATATTGGCTATATCAATTGGTTATATATTTGATTTGTTGATTGGATATACTGATTGGATATATATTGGATATAATGATTGGATATACACAGTATTGGATATATTGATTTGATATATACAGTATTGGATATATTGATTGGATGAGTTGATTGGCTATATGCGGTATTGGAAATATTGATTGGATATATATTGAATATATTGATTGAATATATACAATATTGGATATATTGATTGGATTATATATTGGATATGGTTATTGGATATATACGGTATAAGATATATCAATTTGATATACATTGGATATATTGATTGAATATACACAGTTTTGGATGTATTGATTGGATATATATTGAATGTGTTGATTGGATATATACAGTATTGGAAATATTGATTGGATATATATTGGATATATTGATTGAATATATTATATATATCAAATTTTAATGCATGTGGCCAACCTGACTAGTGTGTGTATATGACTGTGGAAAGGACATTAGATTGCAAACTCCTTCGATGACAAAGACTGATACTAATGGGTCGGTGTTCTGCAGAATAGACATCAGAGATGTAAGAACCAGTAAAAAAAAAAAAAAAAAACAATAATGCATAAATAAGGGTTTTACACATTTTTGCAGTTATTATTAAGGTTCAACTCCATCCAAAGCTACTACTCCCATAAAAAGACAGCAACCATGACCCCATTATTGTGGGTAGGAGTACCTCATCATCGGGGTCCCTAAAAGATCTAGCGTAAGATGCTCCTTGCCTTCAACTGTGTCCAACCGCTATAATACTTTGGGGGGGAATTGGCCCTTTTCTATACTGAGAACCTTTTTGAACACTCAGTCTCCCCGCAGCATGTGCCTCTTCACAGCCTTTAACGGGACACACTGACACGGTGTAATCGGAGCCCTCCGTGCAGCTGTTTGCGCGGAAGGTCAATGGCACGCTCGCGTGTATTTATATACATGGTGTGTAAAAGCGATAAACCGCTCTGCTGTCATAACACACACACAGGGAAGACGTGACTGCTTTCCGAGGTGAGTGGTCTGAAACGCCATGTTTGTTTTGACGGGGGGTGGGAAAGGGGTGGTAACCTACGAGGGGGGGTCATGTGACTACACCGCGCAAACTTGGTGTTTCCAAAAATGGAATTATGGGTTTAGCACATAGAGCTGGCCTCCATGATGTTTTTACAGGTTTATAGTCGTTTACTGTAGTTATGGTAAGGTTGAATAAAGACACAAGTCCATCCAGTTGGGTCATGTGCCTCCATAGCGCACTTAGCGCTGTGACAACTCAGCGGTTTCGCCTCTCCGTTATCGCTGGTCGATATCAGTTCCATAGCCATCCGCAGGAGGCCAGACCCTCGCAAGTAACCCCTTTCTGAATAAGCAGCTGCTTTTTCCGTCAGAGCTCATGTGGCCTAAATAGCCAGCGCCTCGCTGCGCCTATCCAATTAATGACAGCCGCCGAGCTATTTTCCCGAACCGTAAGACGCCACTCTGCCATCTCCTTGCAAATTTCGGAAAGGACAATTTTCTGCCTCAATTTGGGCCTAGGAAATGGCCTCAAATTAGCTTCCCTGGGAGGGGCGGAATCCGCTGTAGATTTCATTTAGTCTGCTTTTACTTCCATCTGGCAGGAGATAATTGGGAGTTATTTTCCACACTCCCGCGCTGACTTATTACTACCAGTGTGTCTCAGGTTCCACGTGCTGAGCCAGTCGCGGCGGGAGGATATCGCAGACCCGGGTCTGGCGGTTTCTCTCCTGGTGACATTCGACGCTTCTAATTCTTCGAGCCGGGGGGCATAAATGGTGCGCTGTTAAAAGTGGCCCAAGACCGGCTTCTTTTTTTTTTTTTTCTCCATAAATACGAGAGAGCTTCTAGAGTGCCAAGCCACTCACACTTCCATTGTGGTATCAGTGCCATCATTACCGCTCAATTGGAGCCCCTAAGTGGCGTTAGGAGGCAAGAAAAAAGGGAATGTACGCCGTGTTATGTAATCTTCTTTTCTGCAGCTAAAGACGCCTTGGGAAAACGCTGATATTAAATATTGAGCTTGCGGTGTATTTATTGGGTTTTCTGCATTAAGTGGATGTCGCTTTCCTAAAATTTGCTGTGGTTGTAGGAGTGAACATTGGTCAGTTTGTGATGTCTCCTAAGATGTGCAGAACATTCTCCTGCAACATGTTACATTGACAGACACATATTCATACATTTTGCAGATTTTTCCATCAGTGACCTCTCATGATCTGCAGAACATTGCTCTATCTTAGCCATCCCCTGACAGATACATATTAATACACTGTGCAGATTATTCCATCGCTGACTTTCTACAGATCTGCGGAACATTGCTCTGTCTTACCCAACCCCTGACAGAGTTAACCTCATCTCTACCACAGCAGGTCTTCCCTATACATCTATACATATATATATATAACTTTTAATCTTTTGAGATATATATATCTTTTATATGTTATATATATATTTTTTTTCATACTGTATATTTACTAAATATTTCATTAATAACCTCCTCAGAACATTGGTCCATCTCATCTAACCCCTGACAGGTACATATTAATATATGCTGCAGATTATTCCATCACTGAGCTCTTTAGAGATCTGCAGATCGTTGCTCTTATACCCATACCCACCCTATGATAAATATAGAATGATATAATCTGCAGATTGTTCCACTTCTAAACCTGTTCAAAGTTCTGTCTCATCTATTTTTTGATATACAGGTATATTGATCAATTGTATTTATTATACCATCATCAAACGATCCAGAGACCTTCTGAACTTCTCAGATACTCATTACTGATGTCTACTAGAGATCTGCAGAAGATTGCTCCATCTTGTGGTGGTGGTCAGTGGGAAGAATGCTCCTTACATTGGGGGTCATTGGGAAGAATGTTCTTTACATTGGTGATCAATAAGAAGAATGTCCCTTACATTGATGGCCAATGGGAAGAATGTTCCTTACATTGGTGGCCAGTGGGAAGAATGTCCCCTACATTGGTGGTCAGGGAGAAGAATGTTCCTTACATTGGTGATCAGTGGGAAGAATGCTCCTTACATTGGTGATCAGTGGGAAGAATGCTCCTTACATTGGTGATCAGTGGGAAGAATGCTCCTTACATTGGTGATCAGTGGGAAAAATGCTCCTTACATTGGTGGTCAGTGGGAAGAATGTTCCTTACATTGGTGGCCAGTGGGAAGAATGTCCCCTACATTGGTGGTCAGGGAGAAGAATGTTCCTTACATTGGTGATCAGTGGGAAGAATGCTCCTTACATTGGTGATCAGTGGGAAGAATGTCCCTTACATTGGTGATCAGTGGGAAGAATGCTCCTTACATTGGTGATCAGTGGGAAAAATGCTCCTTACATTGGTGGTCAGTGGGAAGAATGTTCCTTACATTGGTGGCCAGTGGGAAGAATGTCCCCTACATTGGTGGTCAGGGAGAAGAATGTTCCTTACATTGGTGGAAAGTGGGAACAATGCTCCGTACATTGGTGGCCAATGGGAAGAATGTTCCTTACATTGGTGACAGTGGGAAGAATGTTCCTTACATTGGTAATCAGTGGGAAGAATGCCTCTTACATTGGTGATCAGTAGGAGAATGTCCCTTACATTGGTGGTCAGTGGGAAGAATGTCCCTTACATTGGTGATCAGTGGGAAGAATGCCCCTTACATTGGTGATCAATGGGAAGAGTGCCCCTTACATTGGTGATCAGTGGGAAGAATGCTCCTTACATTGGTGATCAGTGGGCAGGATGCTCCTTATATTAGTGATCAGTGGGAAAATGCTCCTTACATTGGTGGTCAGTGGGAAGAATGTTCCTTACATTGGTGATCAGTGGGAAGAATGTCCCTTACATTGATGGCCAATGGGAAGAATGTTCCTTACATTGGTGATCAGTGGGAAGAATGTTCCTTACATTGGTAATCAGTGGGAAGAATGCTCCTTACATTGGTGGTCAGTGGGAAGAATGTCCCTTACATTGATGGCCAATGGGAAGAATGTTCCTTACATTGGTGGCCAGTGGGAAGAATGCCCCCTACATCGGTGGTCAGGGAGAAGAATGTTCCTTACATTGGTGGAAAGTGGGAACAATGCTCCGTACATTGGTGGCCAATGGGAAGAATGTTCCTTACATTGGTGATCAGTGGGAAGAATGTTCCTTACATTGGTGATCAGTGGGAAGAATGTTCCTTACATTGGTAATCAGTGGGAAGAATGCCCCTTACATTGGTGATCAGTAGGAAGAATGTCCCTTACATTGGTGGTCAGTGGGAAGAATGTCCCTTACATTGGTGATCAGTGGGAAGAATGTCCCTTATATTGGAGGTCAGTGGGAAGAATGTTCCTTTTATTGGTGGTCAAAGGGAAGAATATTCTTTACATTGGTTGCCAGTAGAAAGAATGTGCCCTTAAAGACAGCTAAATACAGTAGATCATTGGTGTCGTGCTGTAGGCTTTGCCAAGTGGCATTGGCCCTGGAACTCAGTTAAACCCCTAGCAACCTCTGGAGGAACCCTAGGTTTCAAAAGGACCCTGCATGCTATACAGGCTTCTGAAGTATCCTCTCCATTCCATGAAACATTTTTCCAAGGAAAAACGTTGACATGGGGGGGCTAGAGGTGCTGCTATAGCTGTCCACACTCCTTCCTTGCCGAAAGGATAGACGTTCAACCTGACTAGCTATGCAACTATATAATAACACTGGCTTGATTTTCTGATGAGCAGACCCTTCAAGTACCGTAAACGGGAAATGAAAATTAGACAACTTAGAAGTATGAATTACAAACAAGAATCTTTCCCTCCCTTTACATCCCATCGACCAGGAAGGTGCGGTCGCTCATTAATTGCAGAACTGTTTTCTCTCCGCTTTGTATCCCTCGCTACAGGCGTTGGAATGACAATGGAAAAGACATGCATAATTAAACGTTCGAAACAACAAGTCGTGTTTCTTTATGTCTGCAAATGGAATAACTGCCAGTTGTCACACTGGAATTCTCCAAGGCGGCTGTTGTTTCCTGTTTGTACTGAATGATCCGCGCGCAAGAGAGAGATGGCCGGCCGACTTAGGCGCTGGAGAGCTTGCAGATAATACGTTTTGGCTGTAATGGTAATAAATATATTTTACATGGAGCAGGCTGTCTGGACGTGATATCAGATTAGATCAACATTCGTATTAATCACGCTGCGCATTTCCAAGCATTGCGGATCAAGAGGTCTATCGCATTAAATGTCTATGGAGACAAAATTATGCCGTGTGAAATTAAAACAGACATGAGTTTTTTCATTGGGAGATAAACGATGTCGCTGTGTAGAGACGCGGCCGGGCCTTGAGGCGCTTGAGGGCTTTCACAAGACTTTATCGTCACCCGAGACGTAAGAGAGCTTTGTAGCTATTGGCGAACCATCTTTATTGGTTTTCCCATTTTTCTTACGCAATTTTAAGTAGATATTATTACAGTCTTGGTAGTTTTTAGATGAGGTTGGTGGTCAGCAGATGGAAAATTATGCCTCTGCTTCTCAGAGATCCAAACAAGTGTTGTCAGACCTCCTTCAGTTCTCCCCTGCTGGACTACAGTGCACTTATGTTATGGAGATGAAGAGAGAGAGCTGTTCTGTTGTCCAGCAGAAGAGATATGGGCTGACAACACTCCTGAGGATTTCATTGCAGCAGATGAAATGTTGTCAACGCCCAACGCCTTAAGTTCCTGACCAAGGAACAGGAAGTCTTGCTAGAGTGACAGGTTTATATTACCTTGCTATGCAGATGTATTGTTGATGATGTTGATCTTATGCAGCTTCCACATAGGTTGGAAGCTGCAATTTAGGGGATATTTGTATTGATAACCAGTGTGGCATTATACCTTCAAACGTCTTCATTAGCCTCTAGCGTAAAAGTGAGATAATGGTGGTTCTCAACCATAGCCTTTCAGTGGTCAGTAGAGAATCTACCAATGCTTTGTAGTCGCCTACGTAGGTAGAGATCCAATGTGTCTCCAAACATAAATTGTAAACTGTTCTTTTTTTTTTTTGTTCTTAAAAAATATTGCGCTACAACTTTCATTCTCTGTGCAATAAAATGTTTAGTTTTTTTTTTTGTATCTCAAAAAAACAGAAGAACACAGTTGGGTCCCAACCATTATGAAGTTGTTCCCGTTGTAATTTAGACCAACTGTGGCACAGGACTGATTTAGCCTCTTTTGTCAACATTCAACATCCTGCTGTAGATGAAAATTACTACCTGTCAGGAGCTTCTCTGTTGATTGAAAATGTAATTTACTATCAATCATTAGTACAGTTGCATTATTCTCATATGTGGCGTTGTCTTCTTATTTTAGAGCCGCCGACAAGACCAGAATGAACATCAGTTGAAGTTCGGATTCCATCCTCAAAATTCTACTGCAACGTGAAGAGCACAAGAATGTCCCACGTGCCTTTTGCTGTGGTTCTTCTCCTCATCAGATGTCTACTGTCCTCTTCACTTGTGTTCCCGAAGGACTTAAGTCCTATCAGAACCATTGATTCGGGAAGTAAGTACCACAGTCTGCCCTTCTTTGACCTTTGAACATTATCCATGTACCCTAGTGTCACATAGGAGGTCCAGGACAAGAAATGGGCAATACAAAATTTGATTGTCTTAAATATGTTTGCTTTAGTTAACCTTCTGGGAGATATCTCATCACTTCCGTCCTTGTGACACCTTGCCACTAGGAAAAGAAGTTAGGGCAAATCTCCACAATGGGGATTCAGAAATCAAAAACCCTGGTAAAAGTTTTAACCTGTCCCGACTCTGTATATATGTAGCACCCTCCTAGTTAGTTTGTTATTAAGGTTAGGTAAGTTTGGTTTTGGCTCCTCTGTAGTCAGGGGAGCAGGTTGATTGCTTTTGTCTGTTTGGGGTTTCACAGGCTGCAGGCTTGATTGCTCCTCCCTGCACTTCAGAACTCTCTGGGCAGTTCTGCGGCATAGAGGCGGAGTAGGCAAATAGGTAGCCTGAATATTTATGTCGTCAATCCCTGGTCAAGAGGGTGGCCAGCAGGGGCCTGAGGTGTGTATAAATAGTCTGGGACCTAGAACAGCAGTGTACTTTACCTGATGGAGAGAGACCCAGCCTGGAGCGGCTGTCTGCCCCCCTGGGCCATCCTGTAGGTACCTGAAGATGGTTCAAAGTGGTCCCATCTCAGGGAGAGCTGGTTGTCGACTGCTAAAGCTAGAAGAATAGTCTAGCGTGACGTCTACTGAGGATCTGACTGTGATGCTCATGGTACATGATCTGGATGATGCTGGAAGGAAGCATCCATGTATACAGGGGCACAGTGAGTAAAGACCTTAGGGAGATCCTAGAGAGACTGTTGCTCTTGGACCTCTTTTGCAAAAGACTGTTGCAGATTTTTTCTGGTCAATGCTGTCTCCACTTGGGATCCCCCTAAAGCTGTATGTCCGCATCCTCTTATGTCCCCTTATTAGAGGCCCACTTTGAAGGAGTTAGATTTACTAGAGAGTGTCCTCAATTAAAGCTGTACTGTTCTGGAGTATCCCAAGGCTCACCCCATTCCCCATCCCAGTTTTTCAACCAATAAACCCCAAAAATAAACTTCTCCCTGATTATTGAGTAGAAAGACTGAGAAACTGCTGTGTGCCTCGCTGCTGTGCATCCAATAGGGAATAGAACCTGGGACAAACAGTGGGACCAGTCAGGGGTCTGTACTACATTAAAAAAAAAAAGTTTTGACTGGAGTTGGACTAAAAGTGTTGCTTTTAATGAAAATTTCTCACGAAAGTTACATCCACCCTACCTGGGTATATTCTCTTGTCTCTAGCAAGTTAATATTCTCCCTTCTTGAGAATTTTGGCTTTCTCTACAAAAGGCCTCCAGAACTGGAAATTAATGATTTTGAAGTTTTTATGATTTTCTCTCTAAATTTCCACATTGACTAAAACACTTCCAGGGCTAGCACTTAACACCTAAATTAAGTTTATACTTCTTTGAAAAATAGATATTGATCTAGTAATATATAAGCCCCATTTACATCTCATGACATCTCATGACAAAACTAAATATATAATGGTATTTCATCTGTCTTTTGAAGGCACCAGATCCTACCCATTGTTTCGAGGACTGACCAGCGATGAAAACGCAGTAAATCTCGGCCTGGACTTCCAGAAGATGATCAGGCTCAACCAAACGTTGTTTGTTGCTGCAAGGTGAGTACTGTGGTAATCAGATTCAACTCCGTCCTTGCAAATTTGCTCAATTTTGGTCAAGAACTATGGAGATGGAATCTCCCCAATATATATTATAAGCCTGCCATGTATTTACTGAATGTATCTGTTTAATAATATCAGCCTTGTCCTGGTGGACCTTCACTATCAACTGTCATTGTGCAGCTGCTGGAGGAGAAATGACAGATGGTGTGGATCATGCAAACGATCAGCTGTTGTCAGTCTGTAAAACAAAAGCTGGTATAACTACCTTTAACTGAAACTAAAGTCAATTGGTCATGTCTTTTGCTAGCATATACCCATATGTTTTTCAAATATTGATCAATTTGTCCAAAAAAAGACATGTTTTAGACAGTCCTCATTGCCTGCAGACACCAGTTAGGAATAAGGCAGTTTTGTAATTAGTGAAACAAAAGACAATTCATCCATCTGATGTACTATATAATCAAAGTATGTGGACCTTGCAACAAGATTAAGTTAAGATGGTTCCAGTGAAGGGTACTGATAATGCTACAACATACAAAGATATTTGAAATAACTATACTCTTCCAACCTTGCGGCAACAGTTTGGGGAAGAGCCTTTCCTGTTCCAGTATGACTACACACCAAGTCAGCTCTATAAAGACATGATTTGATGAGTTAAGTGTGGAGGAACTTGAGTGTCCTGCACAGAGCCCCGACCTCAACCCTACTGAACACCTTTGGAATGAATTGGAACCCCAATTGTGAGCCAGGTCTTCTCATCCAACATTAGTACCTGACCTCATAAATGGTGGCTATCTCCATAAGCACATAGTTTTGTTAAGCTTGGTGTGGAGGACCTTAAGTGGCCTGCACAAAGCCCTTTCCTCAACCCCACTAGACACTCTTTTAGCGTGTCAAATTAGACAAGTCTACTGTTTCAACCTTGAGGCAAAAGTATGGTGAATACCCTTTTCTGTTCTAGCATGACTGAGCCCCTGCACCAGCTCCATAAATTCATGGTTTGACCAGTCTGTTATGAGGGAAGGTAAGTGGCTTGCACAAAGCCCTGACCTCAATCCTACTGAACATCTTTGGGATGAATTGGAACACCAAAGACAAGCCAGGTCTTCTCATACAACATCAGTACCTGATCTCATAAATGATGGCCAACTCCAAAAAGATATGGTATAATGAGTTTGGGGTGGAGGAACTTGAGTGTCCTGCACAGAGCCTTGACCTCAACCCTACTGAACACCCTAGGGATGAACTGAATGGCAAACCAGATCTTCTCATCCAACATCAGTACCTGACCTGACAAATGTTTTTTTGGCTGGCTGGACATAACTTTCCACAGTCTCACTCCAAAATCTTGTTGAAATTCTCCCCAGAAGAGTTTAGGATGTCATAGCCGCAAAGGGGGGCAACTCAATATTAATGGCCATGGTTTTGGAATGGGATGTATAACAAGCTTATATAGCTATGATAGCTGTTCATAAAATGTTGCCCATATAGTGTACTTGAGACACAATGCATTCTAACAAGGGTTGGAGCACAAGTCAGCTGAACTGCCACATTATAAATGTACGATTCCCTACATAAATGGAGTCTGGAGTCAGTTATTTGTGTTACGATGGGTGTACATGACCTTTTCTGAAAGGTGGAGGTCATGCGTGACTCAGACAGGCCCCATGTAAATTTTTACGAAGAACTGTGTATGTAACCATTTATTTTCTGACACGCGAGATCAGTTCTGTGACATCTATAGCCACGGATGATTCATCAACGTCGCGGCAGAGGAGAATGTGCCTAATTACAATGCAGATTTCCTCACCTGTTCCCGCCTGAGGAGATGATAATGGGGATGGCTTGGAAATGCTTTAAATAAATTACAATCTTCTCATGCAGGCCTAAAATAGACCTGTTTTGAGAAAGAAAAAAAAACTTTCTCTGCACAGGACAACCGCAACTAAATTTAGAGAGAACGAGAATGAGCTAGGGAGATGCAGGAAAAGCTAAGAACAAAATGGCGGATATCATAAAAATGGCAATTGTCTTGTTGGGGCCTTTGCAATGTAGCCATTTCCATTTTATTTAAACTTGTCAATCCATTACCTGAACTACTATTGTTTTTGTTTTATAGGGAATATGTGTACGCAATCGATCTGAGGAGGACTAAAGATGCAATCTCAAGCGACAAGGTAAGACTGTGACTTTCCATCAGAAGAGTATTAAGACTCGGTAATTAAATTATAAAACATGCATTGTTCAATGACTACAAGGCTTCATTGATCAAACCAGGAAATGTTTGTTTTATTAAATACCAGTACTCACTAAGTATGTAATAGCTCACAAGACCTACTTTGGTTCCAACCCACTCTCAACTGTTTTCCTGGAACACAATCTCACCTCAGGTCTGCTGTAAAGCAATAAAGTGTATCTCTAGACAAAACATTTTTGTTTGTTGTAGAGAGAGTAGAATGATTAAAATCTCTGTCAGTTTTTTTTTCTTTGTCCCATTAACAAGATTTTCATTCTAGATGCCTGTAGTCTATTATGTGGAAACTGAACCTAGGGTTTGGTTGGTTCCTCTGCTCTACACTGGAACTATTACCTCAGAGTGTATATTTAAGCATCACATTGTGGTTAGTCCTCACATTCACTTCGCCCTATCTTTTTCAGTATATCACATGGAAGACGCAAAATATGGACAACTGTGCCGTGCGAGGAAAACCACTGGTAAGTAACTATTTCTTCGGGTCACTCCCTTGTAAAATCAACATTTCCTTAAAACAAATTAGGGGTCATAACTACTAAGCTGTGCTAATTATACATTTTGTAAATTCTTTATTGGTTAAAGATTGGTCTGGTCAAGTTAGCAGTCTGGGTTGGTCAAATTTTGCAAATGTTGTATTGACCTGATTGGCTACAGGTTGGTCTAGTCCCAACTCCAACAAATGTCCTCAAAGTCTGATTGGCTACTTGTGACCATTGTAAGGTTTGTAGAAAATTTGATGACAGTAAGTTGAAAATACTTGTTGTGGGTAGACCTAATAGGCTCGGGCCTAAGGCGGTGGACTACTGGAGACTGCACCATCAAGCCTATCTGCAAATCTACTTCTACTATTTGTAAACATATAAGTTAGCACTATACAGAAAGAAAGAGGAGTTAAATTATGTTCCCAATGGCACTAGCAAACATGCAGTGTTCTGAAGTTAAAATCAACAGGAAAGAGCATCAAGACTATGCGGTGGATTGTACCTGAACATGGAGGTGTGTACTAAACCTTTCAGCTCATTATATTCTTTTTGGCCTTGAGGTTGACAGGCTTGGTTTTGGTTGTTGAAAACAAATGCAGAGACCTCCTTTCTTGCACTTGAGCTTTTAAAGCCTTAAAGTGATCACATTTTTGGCTAATTCAATGTGCCTTAAATGCTACCATGAAGCATTGTGATGTCATAGCCCTCCTGGTGATGCCATCTTACATTATGTTCCAACATGACCAAATTTTGGTCCTGAAAGTGTATGGCTCTTATCTTTCATGAAAGTGTCTCTTTACCTTCTCAGGATGACTTGTAATATACAACCATCTATACCATTCTTTTGAGGCTGTCCTACAATTCTTCAGCCCCAGGAGCTTCTTCACTGGCATCTATAATTCTGCCAGTTCTGTGTGTCCAACCATTCCATTCTCATAAGGTTATCCTTCAATTGATGGGACCCAGTAGTTTCATAGGTATATACATCAGCCAGTTCTATGTCTCCAACCTTTCCCCTTATCTTCAATTCCTCATCCCCAGTAGTTTCACTGGCATATACGTAAGGCAGTTCTCTGTCTCCAACCTTTCCCATTATCTTGAGGTTCTCATACAGTTCCTCATCCTGGTAGTTTCACTGGTATATACTGTATGTCAGTCAGTTCTCTGTCTCCAACCTTTTTCCCCATCTTGAGATTCTCATACAGTTCCTCAACCCCAGTAGTTTTACTAGAATATAAATATATATAAGAGGTGTCTCCAACTATCTCATTTTTTTGGGGCTTTCCTTCAATTTCTCTGCAGTAGTAGTTATATTGATATGCAAGTTGGCCAATTAGTCAGCCCTACTTTTTTTACAGTATATAAGTTGTCCACTTCTGTGTCAACAACCATCCCACGCCCATGAGGCCCTGCTTCAATCAGTTCTTCAACCCAAGTAGTCACAACAGTATGCATATCTGCCAATTCTGTACTTCCAACCAGCCCATTGTCACGGGGTCAAGCTCAGAGACCAGTAGCTATAGCAGTAGGGAGTCCAATTGACCAGCAGGATAGGTATAGAAGAAGGTCACCCTGCCGGATAACACAGGCTCACCCGAGGTGTGGGGTCTAAGCACTAATCGGTATTCACCAGAGCTCCTGATGGTGGAGATGGGTTTTGCTCCATGTCAGTACCAGGTCGCAATGCTCAGGATCGCTCCACCAGGAGTTGAGAAAGCCGGGGTCCAGTAGCAGATAGGGATCAAACAGATGCATAGTCAGTAAACAAGCCAAAGGTCTGTAACAAGTGGTTGCAGGTAGGGATCTAACAGAAGCGTAGTCAAAGAACAAGCCAAAGGTCGGTAACAAGTGGTTGCAGTTTTGGATCAAGAGGAAGCATAGTCGAGGAACAAGCCAAAGGTAATGAGCAGTAATGAAAATACGGATGGCAGCAGAAGCGACAAAAGCAAGATATTGGCTGGAGAGAGCGCAATAATCTGGCAAACAGGAAGTGCCTAAATAGGAAATTCATGGGAGGAGCAAAACAAGGTTCAAGAGAAACAAGACACAGGGCAAGGGTGTCTAAGAAAAAGGCAGGGAGCTGTCCAGCATCTCAGGTGGCTCAGAAAGAAGAGATCCTGCCAGGCACAGCAGAGGTTACAGTTTCAGATCTGGGTCCTGACACCCATTCTCTTGAGGTTTTTCTAAAATTACTTGTCAATAGTTTCACTGGTATATAAAAGATGGCTAAATAGGTGTCTCCAGTAATCGCAGTGCCTTAAAGCTTCCTTACAGTTCCTCAGTCCCAAAAGTTTGTTTGGTATATAAATATACACTATGTCAACCAGTTTTGTGCTGCCAACCATCACATTCGCTTAAGGCTTACCACAATTCTTCAGCCTAGTGGTTTACTTGGTATAGTTCAATCAACCAATTCTGTGTCACCAGCCATCCCATTCCCTAAAGCAGTGATGCCGAGCCTTGGCACCCCAGATGTGTTGGAACTAAATTTCCCATGATGCTCATGCACTCTGCAGAGTAGTTGAGCATCATGGGAAATGTAGTTCCAAAACATCTGGGGTGCCAAGGTTCATCCTCACTGCCCTAAAGACTGTCCTGCAAGTCTTCAGCCCCAGTAATTTCACAGGCATATGGCATCACCAATCCCCTTATTGCTGTCTCCTCTTTAACTTTCTGCTCATCCATTAAAAACTTTATTTGATATTTCTGTCCCTGGCGTACATTAGGCACGCCCTGACTATTGGAGATTTGATGTTCACGGAAAGACAGGTTCTTTAAAAAACGGATATAGCTTATGGTTGAATGGTTGAAGCGGATCCTCTAGACGACAGACGGGTAAATTAGGAATGTACCTCACACAATAGCTTGTGATGAACAATTTTTTTTTCTTTTATGAGCAGCAGAGATGTGCGTATGTGATCTCAGACACAATTACCACCTCTCCTCCCCCAGTCGTCTCAGCCCTTTTGTTCCCATTCTCCAAATGAAAATTTTCGAAATTAGAGAGAGCTGTGACTGCTGGCCCAGGGAAAATGAAATTAACTCTGGCACTAATTAGAATTCGCCTTTAATTAAGAAGAGCATGCTGTAGGAGTTGAGCGTCAGCTGACCCCCCGCCCCTCTCGCAGGAGGCAGCGGCTGTGATGTTGCACAGCGGAAGATTTCTCTTGCTGAGCTCAGCAAAGGCGGTTTTGTTTCACCTCCCTTCATCAATGTCTCACACTCCAGTGGCTCACACTCAGGCGGGCTGCATCTACAGACGGCTGTCTTGATGAGATTTTTGATCTGAAGCCATGTAGCTCACCTGCTTTCTCCCCGGTGGGGCTACGGAGACAACACTTGCCAAATGAGTCAATGAGAAGCTACAACCAGGTGACCACGGGAATTCGAGGAACTCCATTCATGACCTTACAAAGGGCAGTGCACCATATCTCTGAACAAAAACTCTACAGTCATCTTAAGTGTGGACAAAATAGATTGGAAGATGGATAGATAGATAAATAGATAGAGCTTATTTATAGTAAAATCATTAAAGGGCCAAGTAATCATTATCTACGGGGCCATTTCTGTAGTAATGTATGTATAAATCCATTTGTATCCAATTCTTAACAATTCTACAGTCTAGCTCTTTGGGCACCATGTCTGAAACCCCTGAGAACCTTTACCTATAAAAAATATTCTTGGCCAGATTTTTACGAGGTTGGTCACCAGGTCTTTTTTGATCCCTCTTCAATTGCTGGGGCTTTGGACCAGCTTGTAGATGGCAATAACACATATCAATTTTTACTCACATGCTAGACCAAAGCCAATTAACCTACCAGCACATCTTTGGAGTGTTAAAAGAAACCCATGCAAACACAGGGAGAAACTGCAAGCTCCATGCAAACAGTGACCTCTCCAACATTAGAAACAAGGACCCCATTGCAGCAAGGCATAGGTGTTAACCACCAAGCTACTTGTGGGTAGGTGCAACAGCGGGCAGAAAACACACGGAGTCCATGTGCAGCAACAGGAATATATTGTAACAGAAGTCCAGCAATTAAAACAGACCCAGCAGGAAGGCAACTCACGAGTAGTAACAGCAATTGGGTAGTAGACTGAAGACTCGGAGGTACCGAGAGCATCTGCCATGAGGAGCGGAATGTGGCCTGGCCAGTCAGTACTCAAAGGAAGATTTCCAGAGCTTTGGAGTGGTCCCTGTTCTTTCCCTACTCCTCCGGAACCTTTCCCTGACTCTGTGCACTGTCCCTGTCAGACAGAAGACCTTTCCCTACTCTAGCCACTAGCAAATTGTGGGAGCCTGACCCAAGATGGCCGTCAAAGTCATGTAGCGCACTACTCCCGTAGAAGCTGCTGGGTAGTTCATTCCTATTCGCTAGTGTGGTTCTGTTACCCCCCTTGCTTGAACTCATGACACAGCAGACAGTCTTAAACAAATAAACGTGAAACTTTATTCTTTTCCACTGGTGCATAGCTGGAAAGAATGTGCGATATGTACGAGCTGTATCCTCAGGAAGTATGAGCTGCCTTTATAACCTTGATTCCTGTAATGGTAGTTATAACCTTTTCCCTTGATGAACCGACAGCGCCCCTCTGAAAGACACCTTGGGACTCAGATTTTTAAGAAGTGCTAGGCCTCACCTGCCCATCTTGACTTCCGCAATCCTCCCTGATTGGTTCAGTAAAAGTCCGAGATAGCCCCAATCTACCGCATCCTCTTGATAGTCACTTCCTGCTTCACATGTTCAGAACCATCCCATATGGTAATATCTGATCCATGACTCCTGGAGATTCTTTAAGTGTCTTCAGCCACCTCCTGTCCCCCATGGCATGCTCCTCTCCCCCTGAGGGGAGAGAACCCCAGGCTGCACCAACTTCTACATGATGTCTTCTTCTGCAAATCTTTTCCCATCCACCTCCTTTGGACATGTGACCCACAGTCTATATAGGCTTGATAGCCCCTGCCCACTCAAATTAATGATTGGTTCAGGGTAGCCCATACAAACTATCTGCATCCTGTTTCCAAACACCCTCCCCTCCAGCACCCCTCACTGGAAGAACAGGGCATCACTCTCAACAGAATACAGATGGTCACACCCCCAATTCTACTCTGTCATTTCTCCCAACCAAATCAAACCCAACCAGACTTAAACCAACAGGGTAATGCACTGGAATTTTACCCAACACTAACCTTCACTAACTAGTTAGCACACACCTAAGTAGGTGGGCGCTAACAGTCACATGGGCTGCCAGCATCCAATTGGATAGCTGCCTCCCTGTGACCAAGAAAACCATAGAGGAACTAGGTTCTCCTCGACTTCCTCTGCCATCTGCATTGCCGCTGCCGACAAATACCACCTGCAGTGTTGAAAAAAGACTGCACCTGCCTACACACTGTGTTGCTTATTTGTTGTAAAATTGAATACTCTACTTTTATAGCAATCATAAGGTGGTCCACAAGCTATATATACAATCATTTTATCCAAATGTAATTGCCAAATGCTTTTGGTACCTGTATAGCTAGACTGTGCTGGGCACCCTGTGCCTCTGGATCCTATAGCAGTCACATGGGAAAGAAAGAAAGAGAGAGAGAGGGAAGGAAGGAAGGAAGGAAGGAAGGAAGGAAGGAAGGAAGGAAGGAAGGAAGGAAGGAAGGAAGGAAGGAAGGAAAGAAGGAAGGAAGGAAGGAAGGAAGGAAGGAAGGAAGGAGAGAGAAAGGGGGGGGAGAAGGAGAGAGAGGGAAGGAAGAAAGGACAGAAGGGGAGAGAGCGAGAGAGAAAGAGAGGGGGGGGAGGAAGGAAGGAATGAGAGAGTGAGGGAAGGAAAGAAGGAGAGAGAGAAGGAAGGAAGGAAGGAAGGAAGGAAGGAAGGAAGGAAGGAAGGAAGGAAGGAAGGAAGGAAGGAAGGAAGGAAGGAAGGAAGGAAGGAAGGAGAGAGAGAGAGGGGGGAATGAAGGCAAGAGAGAAAGAGAGAGGGAAGGAAAGCGAGAGAAAGAAGGAGAAAGAGAGAAAGAAGGAAGGAAAGAAAGAAGGGGGAGAGAGGGAAAGGAAAAGCGAGAGAAAGAAGGAGAAAGAGAGAAAGAAGGAAGGTAAGAAAGAAGGAGGGAAGGAGAGAGAAAAGTAAAGAGAGTGAAAGAAGGATGGAAGGAGAGAGAGAAAAGGAGAAAGAGGGAGAGAGAGGGAAGGAAGAAGAGAGGGGGAAGGAAGGAAGGAAAGAGAGAGAGAGAAGGAAGGAAAGAAGGAGAGAGAGGGAAGGAAGGAGAGAGAGAGAGGGAGGAATGAGGGAGAGAGAGAAAGATGGAGAGAAGGAAGGAAGGAAAGAGGGAGAGAGAGAGAAAGAAGGAAGGAAAGAAAGAAGGAAGGAGAGAGAAAGGATGGAAGGAGAGAGAAAAGGAAAGAGAGAGAAAGAAGGATGGAAGGAGAGAGAGAGAGACGGAAGGAAGGAAAGAGAGAGAGAAGGAAAGAAGGAGAGAGAGATAGAAAAAAGGAAGGAAAGAAAGAGAGAGAAAGAAAGAGAAAGGGAGAGAGAAAGAAATAGTATGTAATATTGAGATACAACTTCTCCAATTTCCATACATTATATAATTACAAATGATGTATTTCTGAAATAAATTGATTGACAGAAAGCAAACCAGATTCTAATATACCAATTTCTAGCAGTAAACTTTTTCCGTTGTACAGAGAAAATGAGCTTTCCTCTTTTTTATGCCCGGCAGTTTCTTTTCTCCACATGAAAGTGCCCGCGAGGCCGTTGTCTGGAGGGAACAGCCAGCAGGATTACATAATGACCCAGACATCGCAGTGAGCACTACAGCCACCCCCGCAGCGCACCAGACCCCTTTCAGGTGGCATTTTCACAACAAGAAAGCTTTATTATTCCTTACAGCTCGGCGGGGACTCACTTTTCACAGAACCGTATATCATTACAAAGTTAAAAGTGCAGGGACCCTGCTAAGAGGACAGCCGCCCCGGCACGTAGCCTCGAATACTGCGGCAAATGTCTTCGGAATAGAGTTTGATGCAGGGCCTCCAAGTAGCCATTTTAATCAGGTCAACTTAGCCCCTGTTAGTCTTGAAGGCAGCATAGACTTCATATGAAGAGATCTGAAGAGATCTGATTGCCGTCAGCCATTCATTACACCTTCAGGGATCATTAACACCTATGCATACACATTTTTAACGCATGTTAAAGTGTGCTGCCATGCAAGTTAGTTCAGTTTGCGCTGATTCTGTCTATTTATTTCCTATGGGCCCTTAATGAGGTTCAACGCACCAAAAAAATTAAAAACCCATTCTGGGCCAACACTGCCCAACTTGTATCACATATGGTCACATTTTTGCTTTGAAGGACCTGGAGCCTTGTTTACAGCATTGCACATACATGTGAAGCCACATTGCCAGCTCAAGGTAGCTCTACTAAGTGCTTCCACCAACCCAAATCCAACTTAAGGCATATATATATGGCAATGAATACACTGCTGGCAGGTTAACCTGGAGGTAGCCCAATTCTCTTATATTGCTGTGTCCAGTTGGGGAGTTTCCCCTTACTTCCTGTCCCAGAAACACGACCCTTGGGTATGCATTGAAAGGCCCCAATACAAGGGATCGTATGGCTTAAAAAGTACTGGTATTTTTGATACATTCATTGGTTAAGAGTATCAGATACAGCCACCTTGTTTTGAGGGAAAGCACCTCCCCCTTCTTCAGGGCTTGAGCAGTGAATGTTAGCATGTAGGAAGGTGCAGTCTATTTTCTCCACTGGAGGTGGCACTCAACCGCAGCGGCATTGCAGGGGAAGAGGAAGTCAAGAAGAACATGGTTCTTCTATGGTTTTCTGGGTCACCCAGAAGCTATCCAATTGAATACTGCTGCCCTATGTGACTCTAGCAGCCACCTTGGGTTAGGTAGAGCCTATTTAATGCCATGGCTCCCCGGGGTTGGTGTGCATTTTGCATGTGGACAGTGTAGGGACAAGTCACCGTCTGATAGGGAGATTGATTAGAGGCAGGGAAAGGATAGGGACATGCCATCCTTCTGGAGACCTCATTTGGGCTTGGACCAGCCAGGCCACATTCCGCCCCTCAAGATAGACGCTCTTGGCACAACTAGACCTGCACTGCTACACATTGTTGATAATGCTGTGAGTGTCCCCGGTCGGGCGTCTTTCCACTGGGTTTGTTGTGAATTACTGGACTCATTAATACAAGTTCTGTTCTCTGCAACCGGACTTTGTACCCCGCTGCACCTCCCTACAAGTATAATCAACATGAAATGCCCAAGGGGACCTAAATGATCAGACCAATATAACCTTTCTAAGTGCCATTTGGAGCCGCTAGTCTCTGTCAAGCCTGAATTTACGTCCTCTAGGTGCATTTTATAGTGAGTCTACTAACATCTATCATTAGAACACTGAAGAAGGGGGGGCTCTTTCCCCTGAAATGCATTGGCCGTATCTCATGCTCTTAACTAATAAATGCTTAAAAAGACTTACAGTATAAAGTGATACAATACTAGGTTGTCCTCAATAGGCATCTGAGACTTGATTGTCTTTTGACCAATTTGTTTATCATGATCAGAAAGGTAGCAGCTTAGGACCAGAAAAAGGTCCACAGGCACTATACTTTCATTGCGAATCTGGTTCCTTAAACAAAAGCACACTGCATTGTATATCCATCAGAACCAATTCCCCTTCAAGTATCTGTAAATGAATTAAATCTCTTTAATTTGAGGGGAAGTATCTCCGTGTCCCCGTTGGATGATCTTCCTTCTATTTCTGTTTGGGTGAAAGCTGTAACATTTTGGATTTTCTATCACATTCCGTACCAGTGACAATGGTCAATATATTACGATGCTAAAAAAATCTGTATACATAAATGATGGTGATGGCAATTTCAATGATCATAGTTATGGTCATAACAACTTTCAGTTCTTCTTTCCACAAAAAAGGGCGCTAAGTACCGAAAAGGCTTGGAGAGTCCAAGACTTGACATTACATGGTGTTAAGAAGCCAGGCCATTAATTTTATGTGTTCTTAAGACAGCGTTCCAGACTGCAGCAAGACCCTTCACCCAGAGATCTCCCAACCTATGCCTAGTGGCAGACCTGTCATTTGTACATGTTTTAATCCACAATCAGCTATGTCAGGATTTGATTGGCTCTCATTGATTGTGAGGACTTTTCATTATGTTATCTATTGGATTGTATAAAGTAGATAGGCTTTATCGATTGCTTTTCTCAAGGTGCTCAACAAGGATAAATCAAAATTATCGGTGTGGGACCAGTGTTATATAAATACTGACGGATTATGTTGGCCTCCTTAAACCTCTCTTGAAGGTGAAAGTTTGATGACGGCTTTATGAGAAACTTTGTTTGTGGATCGGGTTTGTGGCCAAACTTGCATTGAACTAAATCAACTGTAAAGCTAAATATCCTAAAATACCTGAATCACAGTAGGCTATGGGCATACAAACTGACTTTTCAAAATGGCTGCCCACTGGGGTTAGTGCTGGCCATACACTTGGCAACCTTGTGGCAGTCTTTTGTTTAAAAAGTAAATACATGTAAGGCAACAGTCCACAACAATTGGCCACACACGCTTTTAATAGTTTCCCGGTTTCTAGAGACCAAATTATGAAAATTGAGGTAAAAATGGTGGGACCAAATTGGGGCAATTTTGGAAACTTTCCATCATCTTTTGTTTTAGAATTAAATAGGTGTGAGTCAACATTCCGTACTAATCTGACACACATGCTTTAGATTGGTTGTTTGTTTCCAGAGATGTATTGGGCTAAAAATGGCGGTCACCAAATTGTGGCAAGTTTGGAAACTTTCCCCAATCCATTGTACAAAAATGATTAGCTTTAAGTCAGCATTCCATATCAATCTGACACTCATGCTTTAGATTGTTTCCTGGTTTCCAGAGACCAAATTATGAAAATTGGGATAAAAATGGTGGGCACCAAATTGTGGCAATTTTGGAAACTTTCCATCATCTTTTGTATAAAAATGAACTATAAGTTAACATTCCACACCAATCTGACACACATGGTTTAGATTGTTTCCTGGTTTCGAGAGATCAATTTTAAAAAATTGGGCTAAAAATTGTGGTCACCAAATTGTCTAATTGGCTATTTTGGAAACTTTCCATCATCTTTTGTATAAAAATGTAATAAATTTATATTATAAGTCAATATCTCATAACAATCTGCTACACATGCTTTAGATCGTTTCCTGGTTTCCAGAGACCAGATTATAAAAATTGGGGTAAAAATGGTGGTCACCAAAATTGTGGCAGTTTTGGAAATTTTCCTTCATCTTTTGTTTAAAATGTAAATACATTTACAATGTACGTCAACATTCCACACCAATCTGACACTCATGCTTTAGATCATTTCCAGGTTTCTAGAGACCAAATTATACAAATTGGGGTTACAAAAATGGTGGTCACCAAATTGAACCAATTTTTGAAACTTTCCATCAAGTTTTACGTAAATATTAAATATGGGAAGGTCAACATTCCACACCAATCTGACACTCATGCGTTAGATTGTTTCCCAGTTTCCAGAGACCAAATTATACAAACTGGGGTAAAAAAAAAAAACGGGGGTAAAATTGGGATAATTAACACTGCGGTAGTTCTGGTCAGTTTAGATGTTTGAAAATTGAAATGATCAAACCAGTGAGTGGCAAACTGGCATAGACTGGTTAGTTTCAAGTGACCAGCTTAAAGTAGACCTGTCTTCGGAGATACAGTAGATGCTAAGTTATGTTTTTAACGCTTCCAGATATTAATACCACTCACAGAGATCACAGTACTCTCCCTGACAATGCAGCCATCTTTAGTTAGGCACCATCTACTTTCGGGGATGAGATGCCGACTCACAGATGACACAATCCTTTAAATCCTGCTGCCTATGTAGTTCTTAGTTCACAAACGTCTGAACCTGCTTGTGACTTTCTACCAAGTTACAATGTGCAGTCTGATCTTTGGAGAATAGGAGACTGAGGAAATGCCTGCAGCAGACTAATGGCATAACATTAGCATAGACACAGTCACTAACTGGAATTCAAGGACTGCTTTTAGGAGTGATTCTGCTGCAGTATATTGTGACTTGTCAGAAAAGCAATCACTGAAAAGAGGCGTTTGAGGAAATTCTTCTTCCTGCCTGCAGCAGACTTATGACTGAGGCTAAAAAGCTCCTTTTTTTAGTTAAAAAAGATTAAGGTTTTTGAAAAAAATAATACTGTTGCTATGTATTAGGAAATGTCCGGAATGCATTTATGCAGATTTGTAACGTTATAGGAATGTCCACAAGTGATGGCACTGGTTCACTGCCTCCCATTAACCATTGTCATATCATTAGTACTGGTTGGTCCCATAAACTGGCTGCCCCTTTGGTATCTCAATGATGCCATTGGCTCAACAGCTCATATATCCCACAATATGGCTTCTTCTACTGCACATAAGTAAGCATGCCCTAACTGGAGATTCAGCTGCCATTAATCCATCACCGTTCCACCGACATCCTATCCATCATCTGACATTTTCTGGTGGAAAAGCTTTCAAGACTTCAAGCGTGATGGAAGAGCCTCCTATGCACAAGCCGCCATCGGCAGGATGCACACCAAGAAAACGCCTTGCCATCTGAAGAAAATGACCCAGCTCAGGGAACAGCTCCTACATTCGTCATCCTCTGGGCCCCCTTCAATATGCCCTCTCGCCAACCGAACATTTATTATCACGCCAATAATATCCCTTTCTCCTCAGATGCACCACCTCAGATAAAAAAAACAGGAGCCAGCTTTTCATGAATAAAGATGGTTTTCCGAGTGTTCGTCGCAGGATTGCAGAGAATCAGGCCCCCGCTGTTTGCTTGTTGTTTTTATAAGCTTTGTCATATCTTCTCATTGATATAATCTGGACACCGACTTTCCTTTTCTGAGTAACGATCTGCATTAAGATAAAAAGGATGTTTTGATTCATGGCTTCCTTTTTTTTTTTTCAAGGTTCCTAGTCCTTTAATGCCTTACCGTTCACAATTTACCGTGGAATTTCTAAAAAAAAGCAAAACAACATTCAGATATGGAATACAATCTGTGATTTTATTCCGGAGCTTTATCCCTTTTTTAATGTTGCCATTTGCTGGTGCGAGGGAAGACGTACATTTAAAAGCATTACCACTGAAATAGTATGTTGCAATTTTTTTTTCTGCTTTTAAAGCTGTTATGTTGCTAAAAGTAGCGTGGTGGCGAGGTTAGAGCTATACTCAAATGTTCTTTTGTACCTCGAAAATTGGTGTGAAAAAAAAAAAAAAGTTATTCAAATTAGTTTGTTGGAGGAAGTGTCCCGTAATATTTACATGTTGGAATCATTTGTCCATTTTTTTCAGCTTTACAAAACAACAATCACCTCAAACGTTCCTCAGTGGGGTCACTGCTTGGTAGGCCACATTGTCCAGCCAAACTGCCACCGCCACATAGCCTCAGATGTCTATAGTCTATTTAGATTTTGAGGAACAAGAGCAACCAACTAGCAAGGGTTGTAAAATTAAGCACATTTTTTTTTTTCTATTCTCAGGACGAATGCTACAATTATATTAAAGTTTTGGTAATCAAGAATGACCAAACTCTCATTGCCTGCGGCACCAATTCCTTCAACCCAACATGCCGAAACTACAAGGTAAGAGGCAATGTACAAGGTTCTTTGTGTGGGGTAAGGGGGTTGGAGATGATGGCCACATGGATATTACAGCTGGTTGATGTCTACCCATTACTGAGTAAGACATCTACTGCCCCGTAGTATAATACTAAAGGAAAATGGTCAATAAAGTCCTTTGTCAGTGTTACAAATTTATTAAAGTTCTGGTAATCAAGAGGGACCAAACTCTCATCACCTGTGATACCAATTCCTTCAATTCAAAGTGCTGTGATTACAAGAAAAGAGGGAACCTGCGAGGTCCTTTTTGTGTGCAATAAGGGGGTTACAGAGAAGTGCAGAGTGTATAAAACAGCTAGTTATGTCTGTCCATTTGTAAGCATACCCTTTGGTAAGTCAAGACATCTACTGCCCCATAGAATAATACTAGAAGAAATTTGTCAACAAAATGCTACAATTGTTAGTGCTACAAATATTTTAAAGTTCTGGTAGTCAAGAATGACCAATGTTTTTTTTGTACAATGTTATTTTGGCTACCTCTTAGAATTGTGTTGGAACTGTATTGCCATGGTCTGTTTGGCTCTTTACCTTGTAAAGATTTATTTTTGGAAATTAATAAAAAACTATTGAAACAGAAAGTTCTGGTAATCAAGAATTACCAAATTTCTCATTGCCTGCAGCGCTAGTCCTTCAACCCCAGATTTGCCAAAACTGCAATGTAGAAGGCAATGTACAAGGTTCATTGTGTTTGATAAGGGGGTTAGAGATATGTGCCAAGTGAAAATTTCAGCTTGGTGGTATCTACCCATTTTTGAGAATACCCTTTGATAAGTAAAGACATCTATTGCCCAAGAGAAAGGGACTTAAGAAAAATGGTCAATAGAGTGCTACAATGGCTACAATTGCTAGACCTACAAATATATTAAAGTCCTGGTAAAAAATAATTGCCAAACTCTCATTACCAGTGGCACCACTTTCTTTAACTCAACTTGTCGAAACAACGAGGTAAGATGCAACATTCAAGGTCCTTTTGTGTGTGATAAGGAAGTTATGCCTCGTACACACGATCAGAAATTCGGCCAGTAAAAGACCGATGAGAGCTTTTCGTCGGAAAATGCGACCGTGTGTATGCTCCATCGGACTTTTGCTGGCCGAATTCCAACCAGCAAAAGATTGAGAGCATGTTCTTAATTTTTCGGTTGGAAAAAGTTCCTATCCAAAAATGCGATCGTCTGTAGCAATTCCGACGCGCAAAATTCTTACGCATGCTCGGAAACAATTCGACGCATGCTCGGAAGCATTAAACTTAATTTTCTCGGCTCGTCGTAGTGTTGTACGTCACCGCGTTCTTGACAGTCGAAAGTTCAGTGAACTTTTGTGTGACCATGTGTATGCAAGGCAACCTCCCGTCGGAAAAGCCATCATATCTTTTTCCGTCGAGAAGTCCGATCGTGTGTACGCGGCATAAGAGATAAGTGCTGAGTTGATATTTCAACTTGGTGGTATCTACCCATTTTTGAACATACCACCAAGCTGAAATATGCACTAGGCACTTATCTCTAACCCCCTTAACAAACGCAAAGAACCTTATAAGTTATAAAGTTCTGGTAATCAAGACTGACCAAATTCTCATTGCCTGTGTCACCAGTTCCTTCAACCCAAATTTACCGAAACTGCAATTTAGGAGTCAGGCAACATACAAGGTCCTTTGTGTTTGATAAGGTGGTTAGAGTTAAGCGCCGAGCGAATATTTCAGCTTGGTGGTATCTACTCATTTTTGAGCATAGCCTTCGATAAGGAAAGACACATATTGCCCAAGAAAATAATATTAAAGGAAAATGGTCAACAGAGTGCTACAATGGCTGCAATTGCTAGTGCTACAATTATAATAAAGTTTTGGTAAACAAAAGAATAGCCAAACTCTCATTGCCAATGGCACCAGTTTCTTTAACCCAACTTGCTGAAATTACAAGGTAGGAGACAACATACAAGGTCCTTTTGTGTGTGAGATGGGGGTTAGAGATAAGTGCCAAGTGGATATTTCAGCTTGATTGTATTTACCCATTTTTGAGTGTAACCTTTGAAAAGTGAAGACATCTATTGCCCTATAGAATAATGCTAGGGTAAAATGGTCAACAGAGTGCTACAGTTATTAAAATTCTGGTAATCAAGAACAACCAAACTCCTTCAACTCCTTCAACCCAATATGCTCATACTACAAGATAAAAGGGCAAATCAGGAGGTCTTTTGCATGTGCGATAAAGGGAGTGGATATTTAAGCTTGTTGCATTTTTTGAGCAACCTTTGGTAATTCAAGACATCTATTACCCAATAGAATAATACTAGATTACAATGGTTATTAAGAAATTGCAAGACCTATACCTTTTCATCCAGAGGAACCCTTGATATACACTTTCTGTTCTCACGGAACCCCTGCCAAAAAATTACCATATCTACAACTCACAATACATTAGTATGATGGTCAGCGGGGAGAATGCTCCCTACACTTGTGGCCATTGGGAGGAATGACCCCCTTACAGATAGCTAAAAAGACCAGTGGTGTCAGTGAGAACTTATATGAAAGGCAGAATTTGCTCCTTGCTCAGGGAACCCCTAGCAACCTCTGGAGGAACCCTAGAGTTCCATGGAACCCTGGTTGGAAAACTCTGCCTCTAGGGATGAGTAGAGAGCTTTCACTTCAAATTTAGAAATTACTGGAATTTTCTTGAAATTACCCTCAATTTTGCAATGTAGACTGTTTAGGTGAATCTTTAAAAGGAACAAAAAAAAATTGACATGGCTTTGCATCAAGCCACTTGTTCGTCATTTTATGGTGATATGCTGATCACATGACTTTGTTGCTAAACAAAGGATTAGGTTAACTGTTAGCATTGCTAACATCATGTTCCAAGCTAACAAGAGGGTCATTTTTTGGTCAAGAACAGGTAAAGATAGAGGAAAGGAGCATCCGTAACCTTCAGGAGTCATGTAAAGCCCATTTAACCTTAAAAATCACCTCCCATGCCGACTCCAATGCATTTCACCAAAATGGTCAATTTCGACCAAATTTTTTTCATTTTTTGCCAAAATTTGTTATGACAAAGGTCACAAAAGTTGGGCTGAGTGAATGGACATCGAGATGTCCCGTGGTTGTTAACTTAACAGTTTTATGCAAAAGAACTCTTGCTTAATATTCCAGATCCAAACCTTGGAGCAGGAAGGCGAAGAGTTTAACGGCCAAGCGCGGTGCCCTTTTGACGCCAAGCAAACCAACGTGGCCCTTTTTGCAGGTAAGCTTCTCCTAATGTCTTCAAAGGGGACCTGTCATGAAATTAAAATTTTCATGGTAAAAGAAGAGCTTTAGACATATTTCTAAAAAATTTACGTCAGCAGCTACAGAAACTGCAGCTTCTGATTTTTAATAAACAGACACTCACCTGTCCCAGGATCCAGCGCTTTGCTCACCCGAGGCGTTCGATCACCCGGCGCAGGCATCCTAACTGTGGGCACTTGGCTGTGACAGCTTGCGGCTTCACAGTTGGCTGTCCACTGAGCATAAACAAGCCATGCTGCACATTGTGAATGGTCCCGCAGTCCTCAGGGACAAGTCACACAATACTCTGGGGAGGGAGAACTTCCACTCAGATCGCCTAGGCGTTCCTTCTCCAGAAGGATGGAGCTATATTTGTTTAGGCATCATACAGAACCATTATTTACTTCCTGAAGTGTGATGCCCAATTCAGAGATAACTCCCCTGCTGCAGCCTTTTACCTTTGTAACTTGCTACAAAGTTAAAATGTACACTGTGAGTGATCACTGGAGAGGAGATGACTGAGGAAATGCTTCCACCTTCCATGCAGCAGACTGATGGCATCATCTTAGCCTTGGCATAGTCACTGGATTGCTGCGGCTTTTAATAATGGTATTGCTGCTGTACATCATGGCTTTTAAAGGTCCACTTTAAACAAAAAGCACTTAATGTGCCGTAACGACCTTCAGTGTGTTTCCCTGAAACGCAAAAATCTACTCATAATTGTCCTTTCCAGCACGCACCGCGCATTTTTATGGACTCGATGAGAGACAAGGGTGAAGAAAACACACACGTCAGGCACGTCCGAGGCTTTCTGGGGCTCACGTGCCCGAAGCACAAAGGACTTTTAAAGCAATAAAGACGCAGCGCGAATTAATGGGGATTAGCCCTGAGGAGGCCAATAATCCTCCATAATCCTCCACTGCGAGGAGAATGGTTAGTGAAATCGTCGAACGTTCTATTTCTTCATGCCAAAGTGGCAAATGCCCGAGATTTAAAGAGTCAGTCCACCCAAAACCGATCTATCAGTGTTTGATAGGTACTGGAGAGTTAAATCATTTGACCCTTTAACTCCGATCCAAGGAATGAGGTTGGTTAGGTCTACATGTTCCTATATAAGAAAAAATGGAAATGCTTAAATTTAGAATCAAGAGTTAATTTATTGAAGAAAGCATTTCAACATGTAACAGATTTAGCAGAATTTCCAGAGTTCTTCTGAGCAAGACTCCAACCTTTATTCACATGAATCCCTGCAACCAGGTAGAAGATAGTATAGGTGCCCATGTATATGTTAATGAGACAAATACAGGGATCATAGTTCATTTTGAGATCAAACAAAATAGCTCCAGTAGCATTGATGACCAGGTTTTGCTTCAGATTTCTGATCGGTTGCCACCAATACAAAAAAAAAAAAAAAAAGTATAATTTGAAAACATTATATAAAATTAGGGAAAAAAAACCCTGTAAACATATCTCAGCGAGAGACTGTTTTCACAGCGGAAGGGGTTAACTCGAGCGAGCGGTGTCATTCCCTCCAGTCTGTCATTACTGTTATTATTATTACCCGCAGTTGTTTCAAGTCGCTTTCATTTTCTTGATTTATTATTTACAAATTGCTAAAATGATTTATTCAAGTATGCAAATGTCCTAATCTGCTAATGAGGCGTTATTGCATTCCATCAAGAGCTAATATTTTCTTTCTGCGTTCGTTTTCGGAAGCGCACGTGACCCATTTGTGGAGGCGTTGGATCACCGAAAGGGGAATTGGAATTATCTTTATGGAGATCACAAACCAGATTAGTTCTTACACAATTAAACTATATATATATACCGTATTTATCGGCGTATAACACGCACAGGTGTATAACACGCACATTCATTTTAAGAGGGAAGTTTCAGGAAAAAAACTTAAATTTTAAATAAGGAACTTTGAAACAAAATAAGGGTCAGTGCCCAGCTGCAGTCTCACCATTGCCTACAATACAGCCTGATCAATGCCCATCTGCAGCCTCACAAGTGCCATCGATGCAACCTCATAATTCCACATCAATGCAGCAGCCTCACCACTGCCATCAATGCAGCAGCCTCACCATTGCCATCAGTGCAGCCTGATCAATGCCCATCTGCAGCCTAGGGGGGCCAGGGAGGGGGGCGGGATGAGCGCAGACAGATTACATACAGTGAGAATCTCATATTATAGACAGAACAGTGGTCCAATGGCGGCCCAGGAGACGGGACTTCCTATTACAGAGGCCGCCAAGTAAACAGGAGATTCTCACTGTATGTAATCTGACAGCGTTCGTCCCGCACCCTCCTTGTCCCCTCCGAGGCAGCTAAAATTGAAGTATTGGCGTATAACACGCACATGCTATTTGCACCTGAGTTTTAGGGTGAAAAAGTGAGTGTTATATGCCAATAAATACAGTGTATATATACAGTATCTCACAAAAGTGAGTACACCCCTCACATTTTTGTAAACATTTTCTTCTATCTTTTCGTGTGACAACACTGAAGAAATGACACTTGTCTACAATGTAAAGTAGTGAGTGTACAGCTTGTATAACAGTGTAAATTTACTGTCCCCTCAAAATAACTCAACATACAGCCATTAATGTCTAAACCGCTGGCAACAAAAGTGAGTACACCGCTAAGTGAAAATGTCCAAATTGGGCCCAAAGTGTCAATATTTTGTGTGGCCACCATTATTTTCCAGCACTGCCTTAACCCTCTTGGACATGGAGTTCACCAGAGCTTCACAGGTTACCACTGGAGTCCTCTTCTACTCCTCCATGATGACATCACAGGGCTGGTGGATATTAGAGACCTTGCGCTCCTCCACCTTCCGTTTGAGGATGCCCCACAAATGCTCAATAGGGTTTAGGTCTGGAGACATGCTTGGCCAGTCCATCACCTTTACCCTCAGCTTCTTTAGCAAGGCAGTGGTCATCTTGGAGGTGTGTTTGGGGTCGTTATCATGTTGGAATACTGCCCTGCGGCCCAGTTTCTGAAGGGAGGGGATCATGCTCTGCTTCAGTATATCACAGTACATGTTGGCATTCATGGTTCCCTCAATGAACTGTAGCTCCCCAATGCCGGCAGCACTCATGCAGCCCCAGACAATGACACCCCCACCACCATGTCTGACTGTAGGCAAGACACACTTGTCTTTGTACTCCTCAGCTGGTTGCCGCCACACACACTTGTCACCATCTGAACCAAATAAGTTTATCTTGGTCTCATCAGACCACAGGACAGGTTCCAGTAATCCATGTCCTTCGTCTGCTTGTCTTCAGCAAACTGTTTGCGGGCTTTCTTGTACATCATCTTTAGAAGAAGCTTCCTTCTGGGACGACAGCCATGCAGACCAATTTGATGCAGTGTGCGGCGTATGGTCTGAGCACTGACAGGCTGACCCCCCACCCCTTCAACCTCTGCAGCAATGCTGGCAGCACTCATACGTCTATTTCCCAAAGACAACCTCTGGATATGATGCTGAGCACGTGCACTCAACTTCTTTGGTCGACCATGACGAGTCCTGTTCTGAGTGGAACCTGTCCTGTTCAACTGCTGTATGGTCTTGGCCACCATGCTACAGCTCAGTTTCAGGGTCTTGGCAATCTTCTTATAGCCTAGGCCATCTTTATGTAGAGCAGCAATTATTTTTTTCAGATCCTCAGAGAGTTCTTTGCTATAACGTGCCATGTTGAACTTCCAGTGACCAGTATGAGAGAGTGAGAGCGATAACACCAAATTTAACACACCTGCTCCCCATTCACACCTGAGACCTTGTAACACTAACGAGTCACATGACACTGGGGGAGGGAAAATGGCTAATTAGGCCCAATTTTGATATTTTCACTTAGGGGTGTACTCACTTTTGTTGCCAGCGTTTAGACATTAATGGTGTCATTTCTTCAGTGTTGTCACATGAAAAGATATCATATAATATTTACAAAAATATGAGGGGTGTACTCACTTTTGTGAGATACTGTATATATATATATATATATATATATATATATATATATATATATATATATATATATATATACACAGGGCTTTTTTTCAGGGGGAACTTGGTGGAACTCAGTTCCACCACCTCTGGCTCAGACCCTTGGGGGGGCTGCTCACCACAATTACTTGTAAACACAGAAGTCAGATTTCTGTGTTTAAAAGTGTAACCCCCCTGAACTCTGCACTTTATATGTAATGCAATCCTTGTATTTAATGCTCCTTTAGGACCCTCCTACTGTTCGTGAAATTTGACTGACCACACCCGCTATTTGATGTGATTTGGAGGGTGTGTGTAGGGGGAGGGGTTTTGGGGGGTCATGGTTGAGTTCCAGCACCTATTGTTTGAGGAAAAAAAGCCCTGTATATATGTATGTATATATATATAATATACTGTATATGTAAAGCGCTGCGTAAATTGATGGCGCTACAGTTGTGCTCATAAGTTTACATACTCTGGCAGAATTTATGATTTATTGGCCATTTTTCAGAGAATATGAATGATAACACAAAACTTTTCTTTCACTCATGGTTAGTGTTTGGCTGAAGCCATTTATTATCAATCAACTGTGTTTACTCTTTCTAAGTCATAATGACAGCAGAAACTACCCAAATGACCCTGATCAAAAGTTTACATACCCCAGTTCTTAATACCGTGTATTGCCCCCTTTAATATCAATGACAGCTTGAAGTCTTTTGTGGTATTTGTGGATGAGGCTCTTTATCTTCTCAGAAGGTAAAGCTGCCCATTCCTCTTGGCAAAAAGCCTCCAGATCCTGTAAATTCTTGGGCTGTCTTGCATGAACTGCACGTTTGAGATCTCCGCAGAGTGGCTCAATGATATTGAGGTCAGGAGACTGAGATGGCCACTCCAGAACCTTCTTTATTCTGCTGTAGCCAATGACAGGTCGACTTGGCCTTGTGTTTTGGATCATTGTCATGTTGGAATGTCCAAGTACGTCCCATGTGCAGCTTCCTGGCTGATGAATGCAAATGTTCCTCCAATATTTTTTGATAACATACTGCATTCATCTTGCTATCAATTTTGACCACATTTCCTGTGCCTTTGTAGCTCACACATCCCCAAAATATCAGCGATCCACCTTCGTGTTTCACAGTAGAAACGGTATACCTTTCATCATAGGCCTTGTTGACTCCTCTCCAAATGTAGCTTTTATGGTTGTGGCTAAAAAGCTCAATTTTGGTCTCATCACTCCAAATGACTTTGTGCCAGAAAGTTTGAGGCTTGTCTCTATTCTGTTTGGCGTATTGTAAGCAGGATACTTTGTGGCATTTGCATAGTAATGGCTTTCTTCTGGCGACTCGACCATGCAGCCCATCTATCTTCAAGTGCCTCCTTATTGTGCATCTTGAAACAGTCACACCACATGTTTTCAGAGAGTCCTGTATTTCATCTGAAGTTATTTGTGGGTTTTTCTTTGCATCCTGAACAATTTTCCTGGCAGTTGTGGCTGAAATTTTAGTTGGTCTACCTGACCGTGGTTTGGTTTCAACAGAACCCCACATTTCTGGATTAGAGTTTGAACACTGCTGATTGGCATGCTCAATTCCTTGGATATCTTTTTACATCCCTTTTCTTGTTTTATACAGTTCAACTACCTTTTCCCGCAGATCCTTTGACAATTCTTTTGCTTTTCCCATGACTCAGAATCCAGAAAAGTCAGTGCAGCACTGGATGAAAGATGCAAGGGTCTGTCAGGAGTCCAGAAACTCATTGACCTTTTATACACACACATTAATTACAAACAAACAGATCACAGGTGAGGATGGTTATCTTTAATAGCCATTCAAACCCCTTTGTGTCAACTTGTGTGCATGTTATCTGTTATCAGGCCAAAATCACCAGGGTATGTAAACTTTTGATCAGGGTCATTTGGGTAGTTTCTGTTGCCATTATGATTTAAAAAGAGTAAACACAGTTGATTGATAATAAATGGCTTCAGCCAAATACTAACCATGAGTGAAAGAAAAGTTTTTGTGTTGTCATTCATATTCTCTGAAAAATGGCCAAGAAATCATAAATTCTGCCAGGGTATGTAAACTTATGAGCACAACTGTATATATGTACCTGTAATAAATAAATATGTATACACGAACAAAATATACAAATTTCATATCTATATCTATATATAGATATAGATATCTATATCTATATCTATATCTATATCTATATCTATAGATATAGATATAGATATAGATATCTATATCTATATCTATATCTATATCTATATCTATATCTATATCTATCTCTATCTCTATCTCTATCTCTATCTCTATCTCTATATATATAGAAAATCAAAAAGGGGGTTCAACAAGGACCCCCTGAGCGGACTTTAGAGGCACAACAAACCTGAGAAAGCATAATCAAAATAACAATCTAATCAATTTTATTAAATAGAAATACATACAATACAAATACATTGACAAAAGATAATAAAAAATCATCTATATAGAAATATACATGGTACAAGCCCTGATGTGTCTACGCGTTTTGTATAGAACTTCTTCAGGACACATTCAGGTTTCAGTTAATACACAAGAGGGTTTCACTTGTAAAGACGCTAAAACAAGTTAAAAAACGGTAGTTCAAATTTGTTCAAATATAGACGTTAAGGTCTTAGCAATAGAGGTGGATGACTATCAACTGTTTCCATTTACAACCAATCTCGGGGTTCAGTTCCAACGAGGAAAAAGCCAATAAATAGCCAATAATAAATAGTAGTACTACAGCAACCATAGGAGGGCATCAAAGAGCCCATAGACCGTATCTGCTCAATGGTCCATGTGGAACCATGCAAATGCACTGGGAGAGCTTAAGGTAGAATTGGATGTAAATCTCTGTATCCTCCTGGGGATTTACATCCAACTTACATCCATCTACCTTAAGCTCTCCCAGTGCATTTGCACGGTTCCACATGGACCATTGAGCAGATACGGTCTATGGGCTCTTTGATGCCCTCCTATGGTTGCTGTAGTACTACTATTTATTATTGGCTATTTATTGGCTTTTTCTTCGTTGGAACTGAACCCCCGAGATTAGTTGTAAATGGAAACAGTTGATGGACATCCACCTCTATTGCTAAGATCTTGACGTGTATATTTGAACAAATTTGAACTACCACTTTTGAACTTGTTAAAGCCTCTTTACAAGTGAAACCCTCTTGTGTATTAACTGAAACCTGAATGTGTTCTGAAGAAGTTCTATACGAAACGCGTAGACACATCGGGGCTTGTATCATGTATATTTCTATATAGATGATTTTTTATTATCTTTTGTCAATGTCTTTGTATTGTATGTATTTATATTCAATAAAATTGATTAGATTGTTATTTTGATTATGCTTTCTCAGGTTTGTTGTGCCTCTAAAGTCCGCTCAGGGGGTCCTTGTTGAACCCCCTTTTTTCTTTTCTATGACATACAATTTATACGGATGTGGCCATAGGAGTGTCCTTTTTTTCTATTTTTTTTATATATATATCTATAGATAGATATCTATCTATAGATATATATATATATATATATATATATATATATATATATATATATATATATATATATATATATATATATATATATATATATATATATATATATATATATATCTATAGATATAGATATCTATCTATAGATAGATATATAGATATCTATCTATAGATATCTATCTATAGATAGATAGATATCTATCTATAGGTAGATATAGATATATCTATCTATATATATATTTATATAAATAAATTATATATATACAAATATATCTATTTTATATTATTATCTATAGATATACTGTATATATACAAAATATACAATTTATATATACTGTATATGAAAAAAATTTATAATTTTTTCCAACATTTTGCCTGCAAGTTTGGCTGTTTTGGGCAGAGGGTCCATGGTTTGAAGCACAATGTGAAGTGGCAGGAAGCAATACTTGTTAGAACTGTTATGTGGCATCAAGAATCCCTTTCGTGGTTCAATTGGTGAAAGCAGAACTTTAAATTTTGGCAAAATGTTGTCTGCAGGCTTGACTGCTTTAGGCAGGGAGTCCATGGTTCAATGCACAAGGTGAAACAGCAGAAAGTAATACTTGATCGAACTCTTGGGTGGCACCGAGAACCTTTTTTAGCAGTTCAACTGGTGGAAGTGGATCACAAAATTTTGTCTGCATGTTTTGGTGTTTTGGGCATGGAGTCCATGCTGCCAGGCACAGTGCGAAGTGGCAAGACGCAATATTTGATCGAACTGTTGGGTGGCGTCAAGAACTCCTTTAGTGGTTCAATTGGTGGAAGCAGATCCCAAATTTGGACGATACTATGCCTGCAAGTTTGGCTGTTTTGGGCAGGGAGTTCAAGCTTCGAGGCACACTTTGAAGGCGCCGGAAGCAATACTTTAATGAACTATTATCGGCGTCAAGAACTCTTTTAGCGATTCAATTAGTCGAGGCAGATCACAAAATTTTGGTAACGTTTTGTCTGCAAGTTTGGCTGTTTTGGGCAAAGAGTCCATGGTTTAAAGCACAATTTGAAGTTGAAGTAAGCAATATTTGATAGAACTGTTATGTGGCATCAAGAACCCCTTTCGTGGTTCAATTGGTTAAAAGCAAAACATACAATTTTGGCAAAATTTTGTCTACAAGTTTGACTGCTTTAGGCAGGGAGTCCATGGTTCGAGCTATAGTGTTAAACAGCAGAAAATAATAGTTGATCAAACTCTTGGGTGGCATCAAGAAACTTCTTTCAACTGGTGGATGCAGATCACAAACTTTTGGCAACATTTTGTCTGCATGTTTGGCTTCTTTGGGCATGAAGTCTATGATGTGAGGCACAGTGTGAAGTGGCAGGACGCAATATTGGATCGAACTATTAGGTGGCATCAAAAACTCATTTAGTGGTTCGTTCAATTGGTGGAAGCAGATCACAGAATTTTGGCAAAATTTTGTCTACAAGTGTGACTGCTGTGGTCGAAGGGTGGAAGTTCTAGACGAGACACCCCTGCCAATAAGCATGGAAGGGAGGAGAGAGTGTAGATCCTCTGTCCGTAGAATACATCTTTAAACATCTATCCATGCATAATTTTGTTTCTCAATTTCCTTGTTTGCAAAAATTTGGCACTCCATCACTATGATCCTGATATGCATCCTCCGCAAAGCCTTGGCAAGCCCCAAAGATTTCACGGGAGGGGGGGGTCGGTAAACGAATAATCTGCAGATTACTAGCGCATAAAGTGAACGCATCTTCCACCGCCGAGTCAAATAATGATATTCTGTGGCGTGCAGGGCTCCGGGGTCGATACTTACAATTTCAGCAAGGCGATAGGAGAGAAAAAAAATTGACTTAAGCCCTTGATTAAAGACAAATCAAGTAGACAAGATCCATTATAACGGGACACGGCAGCATACAGCGCAGTAATAATGCTGCGTGCAGCTATCAGAGGTACCGCTCACGTTTCCAGAGACGCTCACCGGTGCTCCGTGAGACTGCAACTAATTGACTTAGCAATACAACAGCCGGAAGCGTACTACGTCTAGTGTTTAGATTTCATGGCTCGTTGTGCGGTCCCCTCACCCCCTCCCTTTCTTCTCTGTCTTCTTCTCTCTGTAGATGGGAATTTGTATTCAGCCACGGTGGCCGACTTCCAAGCCAGCGACGCCGTCATCTACCGAAGCCTGGGGGAGAAGAGCCCCGTTCTCCGCACCATCAAATACGACTCCAAATGGCTTCGAGGTAAGGTGACTGGGCAAACTTTTTTGTGTAAACAGCATTTTTAATTCGAGGTTAGGAACTTTTTTTTCCTCCTTTAGTCTAAAGTCGTATTGAACTTTCAGTTTAACTAAGTACATTCCAGGTGCACCAAAACAAACAAGGTGTTCAAAGTATTGGTTTGTTTTCTTTAGAAAGCAACCACAGCCTGAATAGGAAAGCCTGTCTCCTGCCGGCATGCTGCAAAAAAAAGGACCCTTTCTCTCTGTAGGGAAGCAGTGGTCTCTCTAAAGAGGTCTGCTACTCTCCCAGCTAAATCCAATCTGGAGATCTCCAATCAGCAGGAAGTATGAGCTTTGTTGATTTTAGAGCTTTTGGTATAACTCAACAGGGGGGGTGTCAGACCGCTGCAGAGAGAAAGAGATGTCACCAGTACATCAAAACGGGTCCAAAGCTTTATTCAGCGATGATATCATTACAGCAAATTGCAAGGTTTCAGAATCATGCAGGACCCCTTGTCACATGCCTGATGAAGGAGTTCCTGCGTGGCTCCGAAGCGTTGTGATTTGCTGTAACAATGTGCAAAATGGGTCACCAGCACACCAAGATTTCCAAAATGGGTCACCAGCACACCAAGATTTCCAAAATGGGTCACCAGCACACCAAGATTTCCAAAATAGGTGACCAGCACACCAAGATTTCCAAAATGGGTCACCAGCACACCAAGATTTCCAAAATGGGTGACCAGCACATGAAAATTTCCAAAATGGGTCACCAGCACATGAAGATTTCCAAAATGGGTCACCAGCACATGAAGATTTCCAAAATGGGTCACCAGCACACCAAGATTTCCAAAATGGGTCACCAGCACACCAAGATTTCCAAAATGGGTCACCAGCACCAGCGATCACATCGTTACAGCAAATCGCAATGTTTGGGAGCCACGTAGGACCCCTTCTTTAGGCATGTCACAAGTGGTCCTGCATGGCTCTGAAACTTTGAAATTTGTTGTAACGATGTCATTGCTGGATAAAGCTTTGGACCCGTTTTGGTGTGCTGGTGACATCTCTCTCGCTCTGACTCTTCACAGTGCCAGTTGGTGGTCCGTTCAGCACCCACTTACATACACAGCCATCTCTACTGGAACGTTTGCGTTGGTAATAGTGCATTGGGACCTCTGCAGCGAGACCCCTGCTTACACACAGAGTACAAATGTCCTTCTCCATGCTGGCACAGGACAGGCTGTTCTACTCAAGACAGTGGCTGCTTTCTAAAGAAAACCAACTGTAATACTTGGAATGGATTTAATGCAAGAAAGGTCAATTGCGGTTTTAACTGATATAAAAGAAAATTGACAATTTTGGTAACTTCTAAACCTAAAAAGCTCAGCAGTTAAAGTGTAACTCCTCTTTTGTTTAGGTAAGAGATCTTTTTATTTCTGGGTTTTAATCCCCTGGAATGTTCCTACAAGGGGCATTTCCCCTTCCATTTTGGTCAATGGGACAGCGAATGGAGAAAAACGTCTCCAAAGGGAACACAGACATAAAAAGTTGCTTTAGTAGGACAGTACGGATTGGGTTCTTGTTGGTCCTTAATGTGTCCTTGTTGGGGAGATTATCCCTCGCTTCCTGTCCCTGAGACAGAAGTTCTAATCCTTCCTAATCCCTATGTTCTCTTAAAAAAATTCAGCTTTAAAAAAACAAAAATAAATCAGTAATGTTTTTGTTGTTTTTGTAAATTGAAATTGCTGTGCATGTGGTTGTGAAAGTTTACATTATACAGAGAGAATTCAATTTTTTACTGCCGCTCTGTAATCATAGGAGCTTCCGTACATTTTACTCTAGTATCTCAAAGCTCCCATGTGTATCAGAAAATACATAATAACGAAGCACTTTCTCTGCCATTAAGGAGATGTTTTCATTCAGTTTTAGTAGTTATTTTTGTTTTGTTTTTTTGCCATTACAGAACCCCATTTTATCCATGCGGTGGAGTATGGAAACTACGTGTATTTCTTCTATCGGGAGATCTCGATGGAATATACCACACTGGGCAAGGTACAGTTCCAATATAATGGCCACCAATGGTCTCTGTATTGCATGCTATCCTCTAGTGGCCCCTGCTTTGTATAGTAGCCACCGGTGTTCCATGAATTGTATGTTAGCCATCAGTGGTTTCTGCTTTGTATGGTAGCCACTGGTGACCTCCCGTATTCCATACTCTCCACCATTGTATAGTAGCCATAGATCACCTCTGCATTGTATAAATAGGCATCAGTGGTCTCTACACTGTATAGTATCCACCAGTGGTCTTTACACTGTATAGTATCCACCAGTGGTCTATACACTGTATAGTATCCACCAGTGGTCTCTACACTGTATAGTATTCACCAGTGCTCTCTACACTGTATAGTATTCACCAGTGGTCTCTACACTGTATAGGATCCACCAGTGGTCTCTACACTGTATAGGATCCACCAGTGGTCTCTACACTGTATAGTATCCACCAGTGGTCTCTACACTGTATAGTATCCGCCAGTGGTCTCTACACCAAATAGCAGTCACCCGTGCTTTCTGAATTGTAGATTAGCCACCAGTGGTCTCTACATTGTATAATAGCCCCTCTGGTGGTTTATGCATTGTATAGTAGCCACCAATGCTCTCTGCCTTGTATAGTAGCCACCAGTGGTCTTTGCCTTGTAGAGTATCCACTGGTGGTCTCTGCATTGTATGGAAGCCAAGCCTTTGCATTGTATAGTAGTCACCAGTAATCCCTGCATTGTATAGTAGCCACCAGTCCAATGTTCTCTGCCTTGTATGGCGACCACTAGTTGTTATTGCACTGTATAGTAGCCAAAAGTGGTCTCTCCATTGTATAGTAGCCACCAGTCCAGTGGTCTCTGCATTGTATGGTAGCTACTAGTTGTCTTTGCACTGTATAGTAGCCACCAGTGGTCTCTTCATTGTATAGTAGCCACCAGTCCAATGGTCTCTGCATTGTATGGTAGCCTCTGTTTGTCTTTGCACTGTATAGTAGCTACCAGTGGTCTCTGCATTGTATAGTAGCCATAAGTCCAGTGGTCTCTGCATTGTATAGTAGCCACCAGTGCTCTCTGCATTGTATAGTAGCCACCAGTGGTCTTTGCATTGTAGAGTATCCACTAGTGATCTCTGCATTGTATGGAAGCCAAGCCTTTGCATTGTATAGTAGCCACCAGTAATCCCTGCATTGTATGGTGACCTTAGTTGTTTTTGCACTGTATAGTAGCCACCAGCGGTCTCTCCATTGTATAGTAGCAACCAGTCCTGTGGTCTCTGCATTGTATGGTAACCACTAGTGGTCTTTGCACTGTATAGTAGCCAACAGTGGTCTCTGCATTGTATAGTAGCCACCAGTCCAGTGGTCTCTGCATTGTATAGTAGCCACTAGTTGTCTTTGCACTGTATAGTAGCCACCAGTGGGCTCTTCATTGTATAGTAGCCAGCATTCCAGTGGTCTCTGCTTTGTATAGTAGCCACCCATGTTCTCTGCATTGTATAGTAGCCACCCATTCTCTCTGCATTGTATGGTCTCTGCATTGTATAGGTAGCCACTAGCGACGTGGTAAAATGATGGGTTGTTGCTCTTAAAATTTCTTCATTTTATTGAATAGCCACAGTGAACAAACGCAGATTAAGTCAGTTGACAGGTTTCAGCCTGTAAGGCCTTAGTCATAACCACAGACTTTTCTGTTTATACTTTCAGCCACCAGTGACCCCTGCATTGTATGGTAGCCAGTAGTGGTCCCTGAATAGTGGTCTCTCCATTGTATAATAGCTACCCATGGTCTCTATTGTACGGTAGCCAGCCACCATTGGCCTCTATTATGTGGTGATCCTCATTTCTTTTTCCTTTTACCAGTACCCAGTGCTCACACAAGTGAGAGTCACATAAGATATTTAATAAATAAATGTAGACATCCCTCCGCTCATTGAGCCGTCGGCCTAGATTTCTGGCAGCTGACCGCACGACCTCAGCAAAGCAGCTGAGGGGAACACGAGCAATGACGCCACACACCGCTGCCCCCCCACCACAACCACCCCCCCACCACCACCACCCATCCTCAGCAATCCGTGCCGAGAATCACTCTCTTATCTCTCCTCCACCTCTGCTCCATCCCCTTAACAGCATTACAAGAAAATTACTACTTTGCCTGTGCTGCCACAGCGCCTGTACGACGCTGATAATTGTCAAAGCATCCCAAAGACGGGCTTATCCAATCATCTCCTGGGCAGCAAAGGGCAGCGCGGCTATCTGTGCCCAGCCAGTTAACGGGAAAATGAGCAGAAGCGGCTGTTCCGGATCTGATAAACCGCCGTCATTATCAGCCAGAGACACGGCCTGCTGGATTAATTGCCCCGCATCCTTTCAAGGGACTTGGGCGGCCCTGCTTTGCATTTAGCAATATATATTACTCCGTGTGATTGGTTTGTCATAGAACTGGCGGCGTCACTCAGCGCAACGGGCAAATTCGATTTCCTGGAACGCTGGCCTTATGAATGCCATTGGCTTGTTTGCTTAGTGCATCGTCCCTAAAGAGTTACGTTTAATGATATGGATGACCTTTTTAAAGGGGAACTACAGGCAGATAGAAAAAAAAAAACGCAGACTAATGCAATCATTAAGACATCATTGAATGTATTTATTTTTAGATGGAAGCAAGTACCTACATTTTGACCAGGTAGCAGACTCTTGTGATCCTGCTGTAGAGAACAGCACAAAGAGGGGGAGGAAGAAACAGCACAAAGTGTCTACTATAACTGCCTTTTTCAGCCTCTTTATCCCAGGGGAACCCTTTAAATAATTTTTAGGTCTCAAAGAAACCTTGCTAATTCACAGGGAGTCATTGAGAAGAATACTTCCTTCATTGGTGATCAGTGAGAAGATTACTCCTTATATTGGGGGTCAGTAGGAAGAACGCCCCTTACACTGGTGGTCAGTGGGAAGAATGCTCCTTACATTGGGGGTCAGTGAGAAGAATGCTCCTTACATTCAGGGTCAGTGGGAAGAAAGCTCCTTATTTTGGGGTCATTTGAAAGAATGCTCCTTACACGTGGTCAATGAGAAGAATGTCCCTTACATTGTTGGTCAGTGAGAAGAATGCTCCTTACATTCAGGGTCAGTGGGAAGAATGTTCCTCACATTGGTGGTCAGTGAGAAGATTGTCCCTTACATTGGGGGTCAGTGGGAAGAACGTCCCTTACATTGGTGATCAGTGGGAAGAATGCCCCTTACATTGGTGATCAGTGAGAAGAATGCTCCTTACATTGGTGGTCAGTGGGAAGAATGTTCCTTATATTGGGGTTCAGTAGGAAAAATGCTTCTTACATTGGGGGGTCAGTGGGAAGAATGTCTACTACATTGGTGGTCAGTAGGAAGAATGCTCCTTACATTGGTGGTCAGTGGGAAGAACATCCCTTACATTGGTGGTCAGTGAGAACAATGCTCCTTACTTTGGTGGTCAGTGGGAAGAATGCCCTCTTACATTGGAGGTCAGTGGGAAGAATGTCCCTTACATTGGTGGTCAGTGGGAGGAACGCCCCTTACATGGGTGGTCAGTGAGAAGAATGCCCCCCTTACATTTTTGGCTAGTGGGAAGAATGTCCCCTGGCTCTGCAAAGTGGCCCTGGACCTGAAAAAATGTAGACATCAGAAAATGGGAGGTCAATCAGCCACAGCTCAAGGAACCTGTAGCAACCTTTGGAAGAAGAGTTGCTAGAGTTCCATGGATCCCTAGATGAGAATGGTTGTACTATAATGTTTTTTAGTTCCTGGCTAATGTCCTATATTAGTTATGCATTTACTCTTTCGTGCAAAAAAGTGAAGTAATTTGTGCCTTAGCCAGCTGCCTGCCTTGCCTCCTCTTAGGCCGTCCTTTGATGTTCAGTAGTAATTCATTCTCAGTTTAAGCTTACCCCCTCCCAATATCGAACGATGTGTCGTAGAGCCAAGAATAGATCACTGAACTTCACGTAAAGGGCCGATGGTCTCACCTTCCCGGGCCAAAAATAACTTCCCCCATTCATCTCCTGGCGTAATGCGGTTCTGTGCAGCATTTCACGGCCTCCACCTCTCCTCTGACCTATAAACATTTTGCTTTTACAATCCATTTAGTTTCAGGTCCTCCTTATTTTTTTTTCAATTTGAGACATTTTTCTTCGGTGTCTGCCTGTCTCTTTGTATTTAGGGCACTCACTGTCCAGCTGATCTGTCTGCATGCTAGAGGAGGTGCTCTGGGCCTGTTACTGGGAAAATATTTTCTCTCTGCAATTCAATCAATGAGGACCGGGTCAGAAAAACTGCACCTGTCTCCTGAACGCAATTTTGTAATATTTTTTCTGCATGTTATATTTCTGATATAAATAAACAAAAGTGTAGCGCTAAATATACCAAACTGGGACACCATATATAAGGTGGACCAAAGGTATATAAATGAATACAAATGGTGAGTATAAGTGCTGTGACACAAAATAAAGATAATGTGGCATTCAAAACCTCATAAAAGTAAACAAAACAATAATGTGTTGTGACTATAACATAAAAAATCCAAACACTGAATCAAGAGGTATAGGCGAACTTCATAAAACATGTGTCCAATCAGATGGTTGTTGTTAATTCCTCAGTGACAAATGATGCGATGGCGCAGGTAGAGAAATGGCTGTTTAGCACATTCAAAACGGGATGGACATTCGCCTAATGGAAAGTTGTAGATAAATACTTCTTACCAGGCAAGGTGGACTCACCTGTTGTACGACAGTGGGTCAATCAGGCTTGTATTGGCCGAGAAATAAATGATCATCGGTAGTACCAAGTCTGATGCAGATGGAGCCTGTGGAGGGATCGCTCTAAATGCAGACGTCTGCTCGATCAGCAGGAATGAATCCCGGTATGGCTCTGGCTCTGGTTTGGATCTCAATAGAGGTGCTGGAAACCAGTGACAAATAAGACGTCATCACATTGGAACCATGATGCAAAAAAAGAAAAAAGGCTCCATATGGTGCAGGTCATAAAAAGAAGAAGATTTTTAATCCAGATAAAAATAAATCTAGATAAAAATGTACAACATGAAGACGCGTTTCGACCTAATGGTCTACAACTGGGGCCTGCATTAGGTCTAAATGCGTAGGGCACACTTCACGTGCTTCCCACATTACGTTTACTACTCTTTTTTTTGTGATCACATTTTATGCAGCCATCTGTAATTGATGATTGTACATTTTTATTAAGATTAAAAATCTTCTCCTTTTTTATGACCTGCGCCATATGGAGCCTTTTTTTTTTTTTTTTTTTTGCATTATAGTTCCAATGTGATAACGTCCTATTTGTCACTGGTTTCCGGCACGTCTATTGAGATCCAACCCCTATCTACCTTGAAGATTTGTTTGGTTGTGCCATACCGGGATTCATTCCTGCTGATTGAGCGGACGTTTGGATTTAGAGCGATCCCTCCACAGGCTCCATCTGCATCAGAGTTGGTACTACCCATGATAATTTGGCTCTCAGCCAAAACAAGCCTGATTGACCCACTGTCCTATGACAGGTGGGTCTACCTTGTCTGGTAAGAGGTATGGCTTTAGGATTCTTCATAGGACTATTTGGAGATGGACTACGAAAAGAAACTCAGCAAGTTAAAGCCAAACCCTAAACTTTACAAAATGCTGTGAGTTGTTAAGTCTGTTTGTCAGGGTCACAGGTTGCTTTATGACTTGATAGTGATCAAACCCTGCTCTGAACATCCAAAAAAATGTACTTGGAGTTACAGTTTTAAGGTGGCTTATTGTTGTCCAGGTGACCTTCTCTCGGGTGGCCAGAGTATGCAAAAACGACATGGGTGGCTCTCCTCGGGTCTTGGAGAAGTACTGGACCTCCTTTCTGAAAGCTCGACTGAACTGCTCTGTCCCAGGAGACTCCTTCTTCTACTTTGACGTCCTCCAGTCCATGAGCGATATCCTCACCATCAACAACCGTCCAGCAGTCATTGGAGTATTCAGCACCCAGGCTAACAGGTAAGGCGATACGAACAACTGAGGGAGAAGCCAATGCTGGCATTTGCCTAGAACACTATCACTATTGTTATCGTAGCCACTGAGGCTATGGATTTCTTCAAGGTTAGCTTAACAAAGTATATTAGAAGGATACTTTTAATTTAAAGCAGCAAAAATGTGAGATGATGTTTCATATTTCTTATAGCATGTGGAAAATTTAAGGGAAAGATAGTATCCGGTATTCAAAAGGAGCAAGCTAGGATAAAATGTTCTTGGTGCCAAATTTTCCAAACCTGGGAATTCCAAAAATGTTTGCTTCTGGTGGATGTCATTGCAAAAATGTATCAACTTTCCATTGGTGTGATACAATTACCATTAGGTTAGGTTAAGATTTAGGATTAGGATTAGGGTCTAGGTCAGCCTTTCTCAACCTTTTTAACACAGAGGAAGCCTTGAAATAGCTTTCCTGTCTCAGGGAACCCTTGTTGAAAGGTACCATATTTACAACTCGTGATATATTAGGGTGATGGGGGATGGAAAGAATACCCCTTACACTTGTGGTCATTGGGAAGAATTACCCCCTTATAGATAGCTAAAAGGATCAATGGTGTCAGCGGGAACTTACCTGAGAGGCAGAAATTGCTCATTGCTCAAAGAACCCCTAACAACCTCTGGAAGAACCCTGGAGTTCCTTGAAACTCTGGTTGAGAAACTCTGGTCCATGTTGATGTCAAGAACTATGGTTAGGAGTTGGGTTGAAGATTATGGTTAGGAGTTGGGTTGAGGTTAAGATACAATAGAGTACCTGACTCCTTTAGTTTAAAGTTTGATTATTTGACTCTTTATAACCAGGACCCAAAAGAGCTGTTCATGTTTGTGCTGAAAAGTACTGGTCAAAATGCAGCATAGTTTAGTTACCGAAGTAAAAGAATGGATTTGTAAGACATCTGTTATACATATGTCAAACACAAGACCCGGAAGCTGAATCCGGCCAGCCAGGCCTTGTCCTTTGACCCTTGCACCCAGTTTTGGAGCTGGAACATGGCAGAACTCCATTCTGCCACCTCCGGCTCTCACCCTCCATTCCCGTTCCCTGCTGTCACGTCTGAAGCCTTCTGTGTTTACAAGGGACAGCTTTGCTCTCACCTTTTGAGGGCAACCATACTGCTCATGCCGCCCTCGATGAAATTGAGTTTGACACCCCTGTGTAGCACAGTTGTTATTATTATTAATATTATTAATATCAATAATAATAATTGTGACAGCTTTTATAGGACCAGCAAACTCCCAATGTCTACGGCCACATTACAGTTCATTAAAGATTTCAAGTATATCACTTCTTAATCTAGATTCATTAACATGCAATCCTGGTTCGTTAATTATTCTAGAGTCTCAAATTGCATTATATGAGAAGCAGCCTTATCAGAACTAAATGCTAATCAGCCGAGCCTTTGCCCTCTCTCCTGCTCGCCTCCTCTTCTACCTGCTATTATCTGTACAACAATATTCCCCAATGTGCCGTGAAATTCCCTTCGAAAAACCAGACAAGTGTAGGGGGAAATTAATGGAAAGGAAACCGCCAATTATTGCCTGACAAAATATGACGGACTCAGGGAAAAAAAACTAATATTACGAGGCATTACTATTAGTGCCTTACGTAAGTCGAGCCAACCCGCAATGGCGAAGCCCAGTAGGGTCGTGAAACAGAAATTGAGTGGCTAAGAGAGTTCGGAGGAAGATTTACGACTGTCTCTGTGCCGGTAGACAAAAACGTAATAAAGAAAGGAGAAAATAAATCACAAATTATAAAAGAAAACCGCAGGTAATGGAAGGTAATATATTACCGCACTATCGGAGAAAGTATGTGCAGAAAGAAAAGACACGCTAGCTGTACAAGGAGCCACAAAAAGCCAGCTTTATCCAAGAGGCTTCTGGGACGAGGGTAAGATGTCCGCTGACAGATGTAGAACCATATGTATCGATGTTTTTACGGCAGGAAAAATGTCTTCTCATTAAATGAAGGGATCCAGTGGGATATGCTTTTTACTGCAAGAACTAAACTATGTACTGCTAGAATATGCACTTGTGTTTCAAAGAAAACAAGACAGGTACATATAAAAAGTATCTGAAAAGGAAACGGCACTATATAGCTAAATGTTTGTGGACACCCGATCATCACATCTAAATAAGCTTAATAGACATCCCATTCCAAAACCATTCCCCCTTTGTTGGTATAACCATCTCCACACTTCTAAGAAGACTTCCCTCAAGATCTTGGAGGGTGTCTGTGGGAATATATGTTCATTCATTCAAAAGAACATTTGCAAGGTCAGGTACTGATGTTGGATGAGAAAACCTGGCTTTTAACTGGCATTCCAACTTATCCTAAAGGTGTTCTGTAGGATTGAGGGCAGGCACTGATGTTAGATAAGAAGACCTGGATCACAATTGATGTTCCAACTCATCCCAAAGATGTTCAGTAAGGTTGAGGGTTAGGGTAAGGGTTAGGGCTCTGTGCAGGCCACTTGAGTTCCTTTACACCATGCTCATCAAACCATCTCCTTATGGAACTGGCTTTCTGCATGGGGACACAGTCATGCTGGAACAGAAACAGGCCTCCCCCAAACTTTTACCACAAGGTTGGACGTGACTCTGAATTCTATATAAACAGAACTCTTCAATGAAAACAGCTGAACTCAATCAATAGGAGGGGGGTCCTCATACTTTGTCCATATAGTGTATTATTAAACACTTTCTTCAATGTGACATTAAAAATTTCTTAGTAAATATCTGTTGTAAATAAAAAAAGAGGATGGGAAAACTGGTTGTATTGATAAATGTCTAATAGGGGTTTCACCTCACCTTGAAGAGTCTTCTATTTACTTCCTGTCGTAACTTAAGAACAGAAAGTGAGGTAAAATCTCTTATAAAACCTTTCCATACCCTATCCAAATTAGAGGGGAAATGTTTTGGCATTAGATCTACTCTAGTAAAACATCTTCTAGGAATTGCAATTTTGACTAAACTAAATTTCCTTCTTGTTCTCACCAGCATCACTGGCTCAGGAGTCTGTGCCTTCTACATGGACGACATCGAGAAGGTCTTCAATGGAAAGTTTAAAGAGCAAAAGACCACTGAGTCGGCTTGGACCCCGATCCCAGAAGACAAGGTTCCTGTGCCCAGGTAAAAGGTTGCTAATGTCATCACATTCAGAGCTGTGAAGGTCCATGCACAAGGCTGAGCCACTCTCTTCCTTCTCCAGGCCTGGTTGTTGTGCAGGGTTTGGCAACGCCGCATCCTATAAGGCCTCCAGTGAGTTCCCAGATGAGACCCTCTCCTTCATCAAATCCTACCCTCTCCTGGACGAGGCTGTGCCTTCTATAACAGAGACACCATGGTTTACTAAGACAACTAGCAGGTAGGTTCAAAAAATGCACGGTTCACCAAAGACTTCTCTAATGTATAGGCAGAAGTTTCAACAATGAGCAAATGGCAGCAATTAAGCGTAGAGTCCTTAGTGTCATTGTCTACATACAATTAGCAATGGGTTTGACAAAGATAAACGATTCCTGGAATACCTGGCCATGATTTTTTTTTCTACGTTTGATTAGTTGCCATAAGCAAAATGCTAATGAGCTCTAAAAATCCGGCCCCTGGGGAGCTTGTTACCATGTTTTACGTTGACAAGCAAAGCAAGATTCTTACAAATGTGTTATGAAATTTGCGTCACTGCCTTGATCTGACAGCCCTATAGGAAATGAATGTTTCATTCGCTTACACTATTCGGTTATTATGTTTTTAAACTGAAACATAATACAGTCAACCTACACAACTGAATCTTGCTTTGAAACAAAGGATCTCCCAGTCTTGCTATGCCTGTTTTTAAAGCCAAAGGGGAAGTAAAAAATAGGACTTTAGCAATTGTAGTAAACAAGTAACTGCCTTTTTAAAATAATTCTGCTCCTTTGATATTGTTCATCATATCAAGCAAGTTTTCAAATGCAAGCTCTCATGTTTTTCCTTTCTCTTGCTGTCTTTCGAAAGCTGTGATAATGCTAATCAAGGATGCTTGAGGTGCAAATTTCCTTTTGGTTCCTAATAAAGTCATTTCTAGATGAAGGCCTGTTCTGAATTGCTACTATCACCACACAGGTGGACCTTTTCTTTAGCCCGGGTTCACACCTATGCGAATTAGAGGTGCGTTTCCGCACCTCTAATTCGCATAGCAGGAGAATGTGACTGGCTCTCTATGGAGCCAGTTCACATATCTCCGGGGCAGCTGCGGTGCGCACTGCACAAAAACGCTGTGCGTCTTTGGCTGCGTTTCAGGGCCGAATTCAGGCATAGAATCGGCCCTGATTCGTCCCTGAAATGGTGAACAGGGACGCACAGCGCTCCTGTGCGATCCGCAGCCCGTTGTGGTGTGAACCCGGGCTTATAGTAAACGGTGGCTTTGTTCATTCAGGTCAAAGCAACAAGTTTGCTTAGGTTCCCTTTCCCTCCTCAGTATACTTACATTTTCTTTGCTCCCAGTGTTCAGCAGTGGGCATCATAGGAAGTGCCCAGTACTTGCTGTGTCAATTTAGACAATTCTACTCTTCCAACCTTGAGACAAAAGTTTGGTGAAGGCCCTCTTGACTGACTGAGTCCCTGTGCACAAAGCCAGCTCCATAAAGACATGGTTTGACCAGTCTGTTGTGACGGAAGGTAGGTGGCCTGCACAGCGCCATGACCTCAACCCTACTGAACATCTTTGGGATGAACTGAAACACTAAAGGCAAGCCAGATCTTTTCATACAACATCAGTACCTGATTTCATAAATGGTGGCTAACACCATGAAGACATGGTTTGATGAGTTTAGTGTGGAGGAACTTAAGTGTTCTGCAGAGAGCACCGACCTGGGGATAAACTGGAAAGCAAGCCAGGTCTTCTCATACAATATCAGTACCTGGCCTTATAAATGGTGGCCAACGCCATAAAAACCTGGTATAATGAGTTTGGTGTGGAGGAACTTGTGTGTCCTGAACACACCCATGACCTCAACACTACAGAACAGCTATGGGATGAATTGGAATGTCAAAGGCAAGCCATGTCTTTTCATACAACATCAGTACCTGCGTAGGGGAGGGGACAGGATGGTAGAGGAGACAGTCACTTGCTCTCTGAGCTAGCTGCTGATTCACACAAGCCTGCAAACCATTTGGAGAGGATTTTAACATTGTATGTTTTCTACAGCCTGGTGCACTGCAAGCACCCATAAAGTGTGAGTACCCTGATGTTTACCTACCCTTGGGGGAGCCTGTAAATCCTGCTACTTAGAGCCCAGAGGTGGTTCAGCTGCTGTTGTGGACCAAACTTAACTGTGCAGTCACACAATTGGAGGTGAGCGCAGTCACACTGGGGGGGGGGGGGGGGGGGGGGCGCAGTCACCTGGGGGGGGGGGGGGGGTTAGCAAGTCACGATTAATATTATTTGGATCATCATCACAGAGTCACTTTATGAGACATTATATATATGTATTTTTTGCTGAAATGAAGAATTTTTGATATTTTGATGTTTACTTCAATATTTTTATATTTCTTTTACTGTGCACTTGCTTGCTTATATTATATATATATATATATATATATATATATATATATATATATATATATATATATAGTTTTTTTTTTCACTGTGGACTTGCGGAAATTAAGGATTTTTGATATTTTGATGTTTGCTTTCATTTTTTTATATTTTTGCACCATTTACATTCTTTGTTTGGGAATTCAAGTTGCTCCAACATTCACTCATGCATTGCCCGTGGCAATTACTGTATTTATCGGCGTATAACACACGCCGGCGTATAACACGCAAGTTTAGGAAGGAAGTTTAAGGGAAAAAACTTTTAGGAGGGAAGTTTAAGGAAAAAAAATTACATTTTAAATGCCCATCAATGCAGCTATATCAGTGTCCATCTGCAGCCTTGCCCAGTGTCCATCTGCAGCCTTGCCCAAAATTTCAGCATGATCGGTTTTTAAATTTTAGCGCCGCCGAGATACACTGAGCTGGATATCCTGTGTATTTGGCTCCTCTCGGCTCATCTCTCAGTCCCGCCCCGTCCCGCCCCTTGGCCCAGCTCCTATGATGGACACAACACGGTTCAATGGCGGGATGTAAAGGTTAGGAGGCGGGACTGGGCGTGACTGCGAGCGGAGCCGAGCAGAGTCGAGCCTGGCCGAGTACACAGTACACTCGGGTTGGTCTATTTCGGCGGCGCTCGCTCCTCTTCCCCTCAGAGACAGCGGGGATCGGCGTATAACACACACCCATGATTTTCCCTTGATTTTAAGGGGAAAAAAGTGCGTGTTATACGCCGATAAATACGGTATATATATTTTTTTTTTAGTGATATATCACATAGCACTGCATTTGTTTATTTTTAATCAGTACCTGACCTCATAGATGGTGGCCAACTCCATAAGGACCTGAAATAATGAGTTTGGTGTGGAGGAACTTGAGTGTCCTGCACAGAGCCCCATCCTAAACCCTACTGAACACCCTTGGGATGAACTGGAAGGCAAGCCAGATCTTCTCACCCAACATCAGAACATGACCTCACAAATGTTCTTTTTGCTGAATGGGCAAAAATGTCCCCAGACACATTCCAAAATTTTGTAAAAAGCCTTTCAAAAGGAGTGGAGACAGTTATAGCTGCCGAGGGAGAGGGGGCAACTCCTTATTTGCCCATGGTTTTCAAGGGGATTTCAAACAGTCTCACATAGGTGTGGCAGTCAGGTGTCCACATTGACCATATAGTATAGTTGTTAACACATTTTACTCAGTATCACAGATCAAAATCTTACGGTATGCGGCCCCATATTTTTAATGTAGAATAGGAAAATACCTTTTTTTTCTTTTTGTTCCTTGTGGTGAGTGCTCGGTTATTGTGTTTACGTTAGAGAAAAAGCAGCAATTAACAACTGAAGTGCAGCAAGCAAGAAGGTATTGGGTATTCTTCTCTGTAGTAAATTACCCCATTCATCATTTGCTGCAGAGAACAAGATGTAGCTCATAACTAATCCTGAACTGTGATTGACAAATAGACTGTTCTGGCTTCTCCAAAGTTCTATGTACAATCTTGCCCTTTGCATGATAGATGAGGTAATTTGTATCCAAAACCCATTCATCAGAGATTCTCTTGTTTCTTAAACCTTGATAAACCTCCATCTGCTTTTTTTTCCTTTTAAAAACCATCCCTGTTCTCCGAACACATACTGTCATTTGTTACCTGTTGTTCCGCCGACTACGCCAGATTTGTCATGCCACGGTTTTCCAAATACACGAGAGGCAGCTCTTATCCTCAGTTGCCATTTAAAGGGAATACAAAGTCTTTTCAATTACTTTTGATACGCCTGTAAAAACATCTGGTCTATATAATATTATCAATGCATGTCAATGTTTTGAAAACCCCTTTATGTCCAGAAGCTTGTGGACACCTGATCATCACACCTACCTTTATGACCAAAAGTATGTTTCCAGTGAAGGGTATTATAAATGCTACAACGTGCCTAGGCACTTTAGACAGTTGTGCATTTGCGGCTTTATGGTGATGCCCTTTTCTGTTTTTTGCATGATTCTGCCCCTACGTACAAAGGCAGATCCTCAAATGAGATGGTTTGACCACTTTGGCATGGAGAAACTTGAGTATCCTGACCTCAACTCTACTGAACACCTTTGGGGTGAATTGGAACCCCAATTGCAAGCCAGGTCTTCTCATCCAACATCAGTACCTGACCTCACAAAATTCTGTTTTTGCATGATTCTGCCCCTACATACAAAGGCAGATCCTCAAATGAGATGGTTTGACCACTATGGCATGGAGAAACTTGAGTGTCCTGACCTCAACTCCACTGAACACCTTTGGAGTGAATTGAAACCAAAATTGCAAGCCAGGTCTTCTCATCCAACATCAGTACCTGACCTCACAAATGGTGGTCAGCTCTATAAAGACTTGGTTTGACCAGTTTGGTGTGGAGAATCTTGCGTGGCCTGCACAGAGCCCTGACCTCAACCCTACTGAATATCCTTGGGATGAAGTGGAACCCCAATTGCAAGCCAGGTCTTCTCATCCAACATCAGTACCTGACATTACAAATGGTGGCCAACTCCATAAAAGACATGGCTTGACCAAAGCGTTGTGGATGATGTTGATTGGCCTGCTCAGAGCCCTGACCTCAACTCAAAATTCCCACATACTCCTAAATGTTGTACAATTCCTTCTCAGAAGGGCAGAGGTTATTATAGCCCCAAAAATTGGGGCCAACTCCATATATTGGCCAGTAATGGAATGGGATGTACAACAAGTTTATGTAGGTGTGATGGTCAGATGTCCACAAAAGTTTGTAAGCATAGTATATCTTATCTCAGCAGTTGTTAAAAAGTATTACAAAAACTGGAAATTATATGCCCGCATTTGGGTAAGAGAATCCCCCTCCCATCCCCACCTTTACTTGGGATCAACTTTGTGGTTGCACAATGCCTACACACGGCCTCTTAATGCCACCTATGGTATTCATTATGCAGGAGGGCTTGTAGGTGCTCTTGTCATGAAGCCATGGTTTGTAACCCAACATTATACATCCACATCTTGTAAAAGAAGAAACTCTACCGTATTACGGTAAGAAATTACCGTAACAGACATCATTTTATTCCCAGAGGCAGATCCTTCGAAATGGTAAAAATCATACATTTTCTCCTTTTCTAGGTACAAATTGACCCAAATTGCTGCTGACACGTCGGCCGGCCCCTATGGAAATTACACGGTCTTGTTCCTTGGCTCAGAGGACGGGAAGGTGTTGAAGGTCTTGACTGGCACTACGGAGAACTCCACCGTAGAGACGGCTCTCTTAGAGGAGATTAATGTTTACAGCCAAGATAGGTGAGCTCATCCCCATGAAACGACAGGGTTCTAAGATATATTTATGCCAGAATAATGTTATCTCACAAATCTGCCACTCGCTAAAAGCCTTGTCGTTGCCTCCCGTAGGTGTGGGGTGAGGGCAGAGGATGGGAAGATATTGGGGCTGCAGGTGGACCGTGAAAACCATGCCTTGTTCGTCGCATTCTCCAGCTGCATCATTCGGGTTCCTCTAAGTCGCTGCGAAACCTATGGAACCTGTAGACGGTAAGTAATGGAGATGGGGAGAGCCTCTTTTCCTGTTTGCTTAATTTAACCATAACAAACGTTTGTATAGATACAGTATATTCTTGCCATAGGAATACTCCAAATACTGTGCCTACAAGGTAAGTAGCATGTTAGGTAGCAAAGCCCACCAGGGCCTAGCCAGTGGGTAGTTAGAAGAAGCAGTTGCCTTGGACACTTCAGAAACAGTCCTCTGGTCCTCAGCATCATCTGTATTGCCAACTTTTTATTGCTATCTGTTGGCTCTTTGGGTGGATTTACCCTCATGTCCTATGCCAGTGACACCAGTAGAAGAAAACAGAGGGAATGGGTGTCAACAGGAGAAGAATGTGCTTGACAGATTTCCTGCCTTATTTGTCCCCATCAGAGAGACATCCCATCATTTCCTATTGTTTTGACACCCTGTCATCAGGACAGGCATTGAGATTAAATTGGACCTTAGATACATATTAAAGTATTACTAAAGGGAATTTTTTAGTTTTGGATAGATTGGAGAGGGATTAGAACCGCTGTCAGGTTTTCATTGCTGTCTGTGTCCCTGTTAACGAGACTCACCCACCCTATTGGCCCTGGTGAACGTTACCAGTGAAAGCGAAAGAAAAACCCAAATTTTGAGCTGTCGCCACAACAGGAGTAATGGGGAAATCTTCCAATGGGGATATAAGTTCTGGTGACAACCAGGGATTCCCTCACTTTGGAAGGATTTCCTCTCACTTCCCATTGTGGCTATAGGACAGGAAGTGAGGGAAATCTCTCCAAAGGGCATACAAATGGTGAAGGGATTAGCACTTTTGGCACAGGTCTTCAAAAAAATGGTAGCTGTCACTGACATGGCTGGTGTACATCTCAGTGCATATAACCACAGCGGCTATGAATGATCTAGAAAATAAATCTTTCCAAAGACCAATGCTGACAGCGCTGAGAGATCTCAGAACACATGACCACCTAAAGTGTAGGTCTGTAAAAATCCTGGTGGTGACACTGCTGATGTGGAGATATACAAAAGATATCCAAGGCTGGAGAGTTTTATTAAGTGGGTGGCTTGTATTCTTATTGATTGATTGATTTTGTTTAGTCAGCCTATCTGTTTATGGAGATCTTAATGAGTACGGGTGGACAGATTTCATCACTGTATCTCATATTCTGGTTATTACTGAGTTTACCAGAATGTCAACCATGAAAGGACCGTATCATGGCTTTGTATGTTTCCTTTCTCTATTATGGTCACGAGTCTTAGGACTTAAAAAAAATATATTTAAAAGAATATTTTCTTTTTACTTTGGGTGAATAGAATATATTGCATATTAATAGTATGTTTTTCCTCCTGGTGAACAAAAAACATTGTTCAGAGAGCTCAGTAGCTTAAGGTGATATTAATACACACAAGAGAGTGAGTTATAGCAGTTACTCCTCCCTGTCTGAGGTATCAATGAGACAAAACCATCTCTGTTGTGCCATCTCTTCAGAATCAATCTATCTATCTATCTATCTATCTATCTATCTATCTATCTATCTATCTATCTATCTATCTATCTATCTATCTATCTTCAACTCTCCCCCCACCCTTTTCTTTCTCCCTCTTTATCACACTCTTTCTACTTTCTTTCTTTCTCTCTTTCTATCATTCTTTCGTTCTCTTTCTTTCGTTCTTTCTTTTTCTCTTTCTTTCTCTTTTTCTTTCTCTCTTCGTTTCTTCCTTTCTTTGTTTCTCGCTCTCTCTCTTTCGTTCTTTTTTTCTCTCTTTTTTTATTTTTCTTTCTTTCTATCTTTCTTCCATTTTTTCTTTCTTTCTCTCTTTCTATTTCTTTCTTTCTTTCTCTCTCTTTCTCTTTCTCTCTCTTTCTCTCTTTCTTTCTTTCTCTTTCTTTCTTTCTTTCTTTCTCTTTCTTTCTTTCTTTCTTTCTTTCTTTCTTTCTTTTTCTCTTTCTTTCTTTCTTTCTTTCTTTCTTTCTTTCTTTCTTTCTTTCTTTCTTTCTTTCTTTCTTTCTTTCTTTCTTTCTTTCTTTCTTTCTTTCTCTCTTTCTTTCTTTCTCTCTTTCTTTCTCTCTCTTTCTCTTTTTTTTCTTCTTTTATCTCCCTTTTCTCTCTTTTTTTTCGTTTTCTTTCTTTCTTTCTTTCTCTTTCTTTCTTTCTTTCTTTCTTTCTTTCTTTCTTTCTTTCTTTCTTTCTTTCTTTCTTTCTTTCTTTCTCTCTTTTCTCCGTTGTTTCCTGTTTTTTTCTCCCTCTACCACTCCTTATCTATCTATCTATCTATCTATCTATCTATCTATCTATCTATCTATCTATCTATTCCTGTCCTTCAACTCTCACCTTTCCTCCCCCCTTTTTCTCTCTCTCTTTCTCACACTCTCTCTGCTTTGTTTCTTTCGCTCTTTCTGACTTTCTCTATCTTTCCTTTCTTTCTTTCTTTCTTTCTTTCTTTCTTTCTTTCTTTCTTTCTTTCTTTCTTTCTTTCTTTCTTTCTTTCTTTCTTTCTTACTTTCTCTATCTTTCCTTCCTTTCTTTCTTTCTCTCTGACTTTCTCTATCTTTCCTTTCTTTCTTTCTTTCTTTCTTTCTTTCTTTCTTTCTTTCTTTCTTTCTTTCTTTCTTTCTTTTCTTTCTTGCATTTTGGGCACATTTAGGAGGGTCAAGCGCTTGGGCTTTTTCCTCATTCAAACGACCAGAGTATTAAATTATTTTGCCCACTGAAATGAAAAAAAAGGCTCAAGACACTTTTAGACACATTTACCCGTGTTTAGGCGCGTCAGGCGGTTTTTCTGCCAAATGCTTCTCTCTTGAACGCACAAGTTATGTTTTTGTGTGTGTGTGTGTGTGTGTGTGTGGACACATCGGCTAACATGGAGGGGCGTTTAGCAGCAGTTAAAAAAAAATGTCACACGCCTGTGAAACTGGCAATTTAAGCTCAAATGTGGCCTAAAATGCATACACCCCCGTTGTGGTTTGGCTCCAGAACTAGAACATATAGTCTTATCTATATCTTTGTCTGAGTATGTACTCCATAGGTGCGTGTCTTTGGCGGAATTAATGTTGTTACTTTATATTCCTTTTAATACCAACAGAAATTATTTTTTCTTAAGATCAAAAACTCATCCGGTCCCCGTTTTTCCCGCATTCCTGCTTTCAGCGGAAGCCTATTAGCCGACAGCCGTCTGTAGAGGAGACGGAGGAGCCGCCAACGACCAGCTCATATCAAAAAAAGACGATCCCTTCTCTTCAGACCACGATCTGTCCATGCGTGACATTGAGAAAACACAATACGCAATAATAACATTTGTCAGAGGGGTTGATGATAAGGAAAAAAAAAGAACGCGGTTGATTAGGTCTTTTTAACAGCATGTATACATTTCCACAATGGCCTGTGATCTATTGTTCCGTGCCAGTTTTCGGTTGAATAAACCCCCTTGTGCTGTAAAGGGAAATATAACCAGCTTGGAAATAATCTCATTAATAAAGTCACATCGTGTGGATCTCCGGAGAACAAAAGCAGCTTCAATTTCACAACGGTTCATGCGTTCGCGGCGCGAAGTGCAACAATACCAGCGTGCCCGTGGCCGCCCCCCTCTCCTTCCACCTCGCCCCAAGCGGGTCATCATACCGGCCTTCCTAACCCTACCACAAAGTCATTGGCATTAAGAGCCATGCAATAACATCTGAAGAGGTCCCAGGGGGTCTGGCGACAGAAAAGAAGGCTTTTTCTTGCCAGGCTTTGTATCAGCGTTGGGCGGGGGGGGGGGGGGGCTAACAGAGACAAAGCGCAAGAGGGGGAGCAAGCTTCTTTTTTTCTTGCTTGTGCCAGTGGCATGCTGGCGAAGGCTGCAGCTCTCTGGTACGCTGCCAAATGAATGCCTACGGGTGCAGCTGTGTACAGAAATGGAAGTAAATCACTGCGATATGAGCGGCTGATCTTAAGGGGTATGAGTGGGGGGAGGGGTACTGGAAACTTACTCTACTCCGTTCCAAGATGCCAGATTGAGACAAATATGAGCATCCCAGGAAATTCGCAAAACGGTGATAAGCAATTGACTTGGAAATGTACTCTGCATTTTTTGGGGTCTATAGCCGCAAACAAAACCTAGATCCTTGAGGTGTATTCGTAAAAAAAAAAAAAAATTCACGCATTGAAAGTGCATGTGCATTCGTTTGTTCTTTTTTAGGCTATTTCTCATGCTGATCGAATGGCTGCCATTGATTTAAAATGCAAAATGCTGCATTTGGCCACTAGATGGCCCTAAGGATCATAGGTAATTCCTGTGATACTTAAAGCCACCTAGTGGCCAAATGTGGTATTTTCCGTTTTAAATCAAGCACAGCAAATTGCCCTAATAGCATGTACTTTCACTGGGCAAATTTCTGTGCAAATGTTTTATCAATACACCCCCTTGTGTTTATTAACGTAAAATAAACCCTAACAAAATGACATTTGGCACCTTTTACTGGTTTATGAAAGATAAAAGAAAACATTCTGCAATTATAGATTTTTTTTTTCTTAGGTGGGGGGGGTCTATGGCAGCAAACAAAGTCTGTACACTTGAGGTGTATTTATTTAAAAAATCCATCTTGTGAAAGTGCACATACATCCCCTCTGTGCGAATGGGGCAAAAAACAAAAAAAGAAAAGAATGTTATTGGGCGTTTTCCTGTGCTGGTCGAATGGTTGTCATTGATTAAAAATGGAATATCCTGCATTTGGCCACTAGATGGCCCTAAGGATCATAGATTATTCCTGTAAAACTTAAAGCCATCTGGTGGCCAATTGTGGTATTTTCCATTTTACCCACTTGCCATCCATCGACATACCGGTATGCCACTTGCTGTCTGCATACACTCCAGTGATGGTTGTATGGCTTCCTGATGGTGACAACACTGGACCATACCTGTGTAATGTGTGTTAAAACTGCCAGGGAGACAGGGACAAAGCGTTGTCACTCTATACCAGAAAGTTCCTGAACAAGAACCTTCATGGCAGGATTATTTTAATGTTAAAATATTGAAAATTGCTGATGACGAAAAGGACTATTATTAAACGCCAAAGGTAGTGTCAGGACCTGGATAACCTGCTGGTGGCACCGTGGTTCCCAGGGCGGAGGGTTGGAATTCCAGTGTTCACCAGCGGGTGTCTCCCAGCAGATCCCAGGAATCAGTTTCCACCTGGAAAATAGCAAGATCAGGATAAATGGAAACAGGATCTGGCAGCAGCAAAACACTGGAGCGAGAGGCATTTAGTATGGAAGGACCTAAATACCCTCCCAGCAGCCAGCATCAGGTAGAAACTGATTACTGAGAGACACCCGCTGGTGGACACTGGACTTACAACTCTCCGCCCAGGGAGCCACAGTGCCACCAGCAGGTGATTAAAGTCTGCATGGCTTCCTGATGGTGACAACACTGGACCATACCTGTGTAATGTGTGTTAAAACTGCCAGGGAGACAGAGCATTGTCACTCTATACCAGAAAGTGCCCGAACAAGAACCTTCATGGCAGGATTATTTTAATGATAAAATATTGAAAATTGTTGATGACGAAAAGGACTATTATTAAACGCCAAAGGTAGTGTCAGGACCTGGATAACCTGCTGGTGTCACTGTGGTTCCCAGGGCGGAGGGTTGGAATTCCAGTGTTCACCAGCGGGTGTCTCCCAGCAGATCCCAGGAATCAGTTTCCACCTGGAAAATAGCAAGATCAGGATAAATGGAAACAGGATCTGGCAGCAGCAAAACACTGGAGCGAGAGGCATTTAGTATGGAAGGACCTAAATACCCTCCCAGCAGCCAGCATCAGGTAGAAACTGATTACTGAGAGACACCCGCTGGTGGACACTGGAATTACAACTCTCCGCCCAGGGAGCCACAGTGCCACCAGCAAGTGATTAAGGTCTGTATGGCTTCCTGATGGTGACAACACTGGACCATACCTGTGTAATGTGTGTTAAAACTGCCAGGGAGACAGGGACAAAGCGTTGTCACTCTATACCAGAAAGTTCCCGAACAAGAACCTTCATGGCAGGATTATTTTAATAATAAAATATTGAAAATTGTTGATGACGAAAAGGACTATTATTAAACGCCAAAGGTAGTGTCAGGACCTGGATAACCTGCTGGTGGCACCGTGGTTCCCAGGGCGGAGGGTTGGAATTCCAGTGTTCACCAGCGGGTGTCTCCCAGCAGATCCCAGGAATCAGTTTCCACCTGGAAAAGAGCAAGTTCAGGATAAATGAAAACAGCATCTGGCAGCAGCAAAACACTGGAGCGAGAGGCATTTAGTATGGAAGGACCTAAATACCCTGCCAGCAGCCAGCATCAGGTAGAAACTGATTACTGAGAGACACCCGCTGGTGGACACTGGAATTACAACCCTCTGCCCAGGAAGCCACAGTACCACCAGCAGGTGAATAAAGTCCTGACAGGTAGGCTGGAAATGATTAGAAGTTGATGCTACATTGTAATCGATATGATGCCAGGATCGATATAGCCAAGGCATACACAAATCTTATAGAATGATCTGAACGGTCATACGAGTTTCCGATATCCAACTTTCACCATCTTTGTTTCATTGCACAGGAGCTGCCTGACCTCCAGAGACCCGTACTGCGTGTGGTTGAAATCGGGGACCTGCGCCAACTTCCGGGGCGACCCAAGGTAACACAGCGCCATAATAAATACATCACTTGCCAGATTATACCGGAGCCTCCCCGGCCTCATTTATCTAACCACGATTTAGCGGTTTAATGAACGGAGTTGCTTTCCCATAAGATCTAATTATGCAATAAGCACCGAAAATGCTGAAATATGAATAATGGTTCAAAAATAATGAAGCTCTATTTCTGTGAAGCAGATGTAGTCTCCAGATTATACTATGGAGGTATTTACTTAAAGTGGAACGCCATTTTTTTTTTGAGTTTATGATAGCATGGAGAAAGGTTTAGACTTTAGACCAACCATTCTCAACCAGGGTTCCTTCAGAGGATACTAGGGGTTTCTTGAGCTGTGGCCAAAGCCCCTTGGCAGAGTCAGTGTCACTTTTTTTCTGACTACAAGGGTGGCATCTTGACCACAACTGCAAGGGGGACCTTTTTCCTACTGATCCACAAGGAACTGGTTTTAGTAGGGGTTCCCCAAGATCTGAATTTTTTTTAAGGGTTCCTCTGGAGTAAAAAAAGGTTGAGAAAGGCTAGTTTAGACCCTCTATCTGCATCAGTTCTTCCTTACTTTCCATCCTGGTGACTAAACAGGATAGAGTGGAAAGGGGGTTAGATCACCTGTCAGGTTTTTATTGCTGCTTGGCATGATTCGCCCTCTATATTTGTCCTGTTTACCAATATCATCGAGAGTAAAAGTGAAAAAGAAAATCCCAAATTTTGGGTTGTCACCAGAACAGGAATAGAGTGGAAGTCTTCCAATGTGGAGAACCAGTTCTGGTGACAACCAGGGATTCCCTCAATTTGGGGGGGATTTCCTCTTACTTCCTGTTTTGGCTATGGGGCAGGAAATTAAAGGAAATCTCTCCAATGGGGACACTGATTCTGGTGACAACCAGGGATTCCCACACTTTAGAGGGAGTTCTCCTCCTTGCTTTCATGATCAGGACCTGGTGAAAGTCTCCCACACCCAATCACTGCTAATTTACTATGCCACCTAAACCACCAATAATCCTTGAATGTCATTTTTTATGGTTTCCAGGGCCGGGGTTGAGCAGGAAGTTGAACAAACAAAACATCGGGGCAACTGTCAAGGTGAGTGAGAAGATTCTTAAAAAAAAAAAATAAAAAACACATTTAGTTGCAAAATTCAAACTAAAAGCCAATATAAAAGACATAAATAATCTGTATTCATTAATATACAGCATAATTGAATGTATTTTTCCTAATGCAAGCAGTGAAAGTACCTTTGACTTGTTATCAGCCCCATGCAATCCCCTGTACAGCGGAGCTCAGACTGGGAGAGGGAGAGGCAGTAATGGGGAGCCAATCGGTTATGCTGCAGTGCTCATATGCTATCAAGGAACACGCAAATAGGAGGAGGAGAGCAGAGAGATGAGCTTGTCAATCTGCTGCTTCTCCTTTCACAAGCTGGGACAAGACCTGTAAGTTTTAACTGCAGCAGAGAAAAATCAGTTCTCCTCTCCTGACGGACAGGGCTGTGCTGAGCAGCAGAGCTCTGTAAATCTCAGGACTGGATGGACAGAAATACAAATCCTTTGGCAAGTTAGGCGGGCTCATTATATGTATTTGCATGGAGTTCAATTCTAATACAGAATGGGGGGGGGTTGCAAAGATTCCACCCACTGGCTCACTACATGCCTTGTATTCAGGTCCTGAACCATATTTTTTTTTAAGGCAGCTAATATAAGTACCTAAATCTTTGTTCATATCTGCTTCCTGCTGCCTGCTGTACAGCATCACTCATGCAAAGGGAGGGAACTGCAGAAGGAGCCAATCGGGCTGTGCTCTGTACATGTCTGCTGACAGGGAACACGCTGACAGGAGGAAAGAGCACAGTGAGTTGGCTCATCAGTGTGCTAGAGTAGATCAAGACTTACTGTAAAAGTAACTGAAGTTATGCAGATTGCAGCTTTTTCTGTAAAATTCTGGATCTGTCCCTCCTATGTCACAAGGCATCTAGTAGGGGAATGATCTCCCTTCAAGGTGAGGCAGGGCCGTCTGCACTGAGAGGTGCTAGAGCTGCACCAGGTAGGAGAGAATAGAGATGTGGGGAAGCTTTAGTGGGGATGTTGGGGTTGCACACTGTGCAACCTTAAACCCTGCACTCTATACACAGCACACTCCTGAAATCTGCACTCTGTACATAGCATACCCCTGAACTCTGCACTCTGTACACAGCACACCCCTGAAATCAGCACTCTATACATATCGTACACCTGAACTCGGCATTCTGTACATATCACACCTCTAAACCCTGTACATAGTACACCTCTCAACTTTGCACTCTGTGTATAACGCACCCCTGGAACTGCACTCTGTACATAGCGCACCCCTGAGCCCTGCACTCTGTACATATCACACTCCTTAACTCTGCACTCTGTAGATAGCGCACCCCTGAACCCTGCACTCTATACATAGTATACCCCTCATCTCTGCACTCTGTGTATAAGGCACCCCTGGAACTGAACTCTGTACGTAGTGCACCCCTGAACCCTGCACTCTGTACATAGCACACTCCTTAACTCTGCACTCTGTAGATAGCGCACCCCTGAGCCCTGCACTCTGTACATAGCACATAGCACACTCCTTAACTCTGCACTCTGTAGATAGCGCACCCCTGAACCCTGCACTCTGTACATAGCACACTCCTTAACTCTGCACTCTGTAGATAGCGCACCCCTGAACCCTGCACTCTGTACATAGCACACTCCTTAACTCTGCACTCTGTAGATAGCGCACCCCTGAGCCCTGCACTCTGTACATAGCACACTCCTTAACTCTGCACTCTGTAGATAGCGCACCCCTGAGCCCTGCACTCTGTACATAGCACACTCCTTAACTCTGCACTCTGTAGATAGCGCACCCCTGAGCCCTGTACTCTGTACATAGCACACTCCTTAACTCTGCACTCTGTAGATAGCGCACCCCTGAGCCCTGCACTCTGTACATAGCACACTCCTTAACTCTGCACTCTGTAGATAGTGCACCCCTGAATCCTGCACTCTGTATATCAGCTTCCTGACCAGCCACTGTAGTTATACTGCAGCAGGTTGGCTCCCCTGCGCGAAACCACGTAGCTGTACATTGGCTCGTGGGGCCCGAGTGCCGATGCCCACGGCCGACGGTCACGATGAGTGATCGTGACCAGGAGGCACAGAACAGGGACGAGAACACACTCTTCCCTGTTCTGTTCTGACAGGAGTGACAGATTGTGTGTTCCTATTGGCTAGGAACCATGATCTGTCACTTCCTGTAGTTAGTCCCTCCCCCTTCAGTTAGAATCATGTAGCAGGGAACACAGTTAACCCCTTCACCACCCCCTAGTGTTAACCCCTTCACCCCTTCACTGCCAGTGACATTTTTACAATAAGCAATGCATTTTTAATCGCACTGATAGTTGTATTAATGCCAATGGTTCCAAAAATGTGTCAAGATTGTCCGATGTGTCCGCCATAATGTCGCAGTCATGATAAAAATCGCATATCACCGCCATTACTAGTAAAAAATAAATAAATAAATAAATATGCTATAACTCTATCCTCTATTTTGTAGCTATAACTTTTGCACAAACCAATCAATATACGCTTATTGCGTTTTTTTTTTTACCAAAAATATGTAGAAGAATACATATCGGCCTAAACTGAGAAAAAAATTGCTTTTTTTAAAAAAAAATGGATATTTATTATAGCAAAAAGTACAAAATATTATGGGTTTTTCTTCAAAATTGTCGCTCTTTTTTTGTTTATAGCGCAAAAAATAAAAACCGCAGAGGCTATCAAATACCACCAAAAGAAAGCTCTATTTGTGGGAAAAAAAGGACGTCAATTTTGTTTGGGTACAATGTTGCAGGACTACGCAATTGTCAGTTAAAGCGAGGCAGTGCCGAATCGCAAAAAAACGCTCTGGTCAGGAAGCGGGTAAATTCTTCCGGGGCTGAAGCGGAAATAGTGCATTCCTGTACCCTGCACTCTGTACATAATGCACTCTTGAACTCTGTACTTTGTACATAGTGCACTGCTGAACCTTGCACTCTGTACATAGCACACCCCTTAACTCTGCACTCTGTAGATAGCGCACCCCTGAGCCCTGCACTCTGTACATAGCACACTCCTTAACTCTGCATTCTGTAGATAGTGCACCCCTGAACCCTGCACTCTGTACATAGCACACTCCTTAACTCTGCATTCTGTAGATAGTGCACCCCTGAACCCTGCACTCTGTATGTAGTGCATTCCTGAACCCTGCACTCTGTACATAATGCACTCTTGAACTCTGCACTTTGTACATAGTGCACTGCTGAACCCTGCACTCTGTATGTAGCATAATTTTAAACTCTGCACTCCTGAACTCTACACTCTGTACATTCCGCACTCCTAAACTCTGCAATCTGTACATAGAGAACCCCAGATACAACCGACCCTTTGAGGGCGACCATACTGCTGATGTGGCCCACAATGACATTGAATTTTACATTCCTGCTCTAAAGGACCAATAAGGAAGCTCCAGAGGAGCAGCCTTGTATATCACTTCAAATCGACTCAACCTAGAACCTTGTTTTTTTGCTTTTTGAGCTGCTATTTGTGAAAGATTTGCTAAAAAAGTAAAAATAAATAAATAAATAAATAATTTCAATGAAGAGGGCTTGTCATTGTCTTCAAAAGCCCCACATGACCCGATAACTTTGATACGAAGGAAGAACCCTTAAAAGATTCCGCCCTTTTCATCATAAAATGCATGTAAAAAGCAATTCATTTGCACCCAGCGGGAAGCCCGTGTAAGCACTTTGATTCATAACATGAAGATCTTTTTGAAGAGTTTTATGTCTGTTGGCTTGCGCCGTTCCCCGGCACTCAAGTCCTCTTCCATTCTCATATTTCATCTAGTTGAAGGGGAAGATTATGGGACAATGTATTAATAAAACACAATCCATACAACCAAAACTTAGCTAGAAGAAGAGGCAACATTATGGGCTGTGACGTTTACAAGACAAATGGACGCGAGCGGGTTTTCTATCCTGCCGGCTGGTTTCGTAAATTTATATCAGTCAATAAAACTGCATTAATTTTTAACATCACCAACAAGCCTCGGTGATGTATAGGCTGGCTTTCAAGTCTTTATCTTTTACTTCATCTTTTCTTAATAGAAGCCATAGTCTGTTGTCACTAAGCATATGGTTTTGAGTTAAATTGTATCTAAAGCCAACTTTTTTAGAGTGGGTAATAATTAGAACCCTTGTTGGGATGTTTATCTTTGAAGAAGGGGATGAATGCCACACCGTAGTGTAAAAGTCCAAAGTCAGTGGCCCCAACTGGACCACTACAATAATACTCAATTGGTCATTTCAAGCCATTGCCTGTCGTCAAAAAATCATTCCTAGACCTATATTGGTCTCATGGCTCTACAAAGTGAGCCTTAAAGATTAGACCCAATTATATTTATATACAGCATAACATACACTGTTGTACACAGATTATTCGGCAATATTAACAGTCTCTCCTTGACTGAACTGTTCATTTACAAACCAACAAAAACTTCAGGTTTTGGCTTACTATAAAGATTCAATCCTGCCCGACGTTGAAGGCTTAATGAGGTTTATGGGTTGGGATCTCTGCAACCAAGAGTTGGCAACAAGTACTTCCTAAGGTTGAACTAGATCAGTGATGGCAAACCTTGGTCTAGATCAGTGATGGCAAACTACATTTCCCATGATGCTCATGCACTCTGCAGTGTAGTTGAGCATCATGGGAAATGTAGTTCCAAAACATCTGGGGTGCCAAGGTTCGCCATCACTGATCTAGATGCACAACATGGGCACAATCTACTGATAGATGATGACTCATTACTTATGGTTTTGATGCAGACATCTATTCAGCTGTGGGCTCCCTTTAGAAAGGATCACTCAAGATTGATCTTGCCCCAATTCGATGTCCCAATGGGGCTCATGGGTTTGGCTCTATATGACCGACCTACGGGATGACCACAAGTGCTTCCTAAGGTTGAAGGTACTCCACCATACACATACTACTCCATTTTGTTAATCTAGATACAGGATATGGGCACAATCAAAGATGAACAGATGACTCCTCAGTCATGGTTTTCTTGTAGACATCTATCCACTTGTGAACTCCTTTTAACAAAGATCACTCAAGAGTGATCTTGCACCAATTCGATGGCCCAATCGGGCTCATGGGTTTGGCTCTATATGGCAATCCTAATGGGTGCCCACAAGTGCTTCCTAAGTTGAAAGTACTCCACGATGCACACAGTACACTATACAGCTGACCTAGATGCAAGATATGGACACAATCAAGATGGACAGGTGACTCCTCACTCATGGTTTTCATGTAGACATCTGTCTACTTGTGGGCTCACCTTAGCAAAGATCACTTAAGAGTAATCTTGCCCCAATTTGAGGACCCAATGGGGCTCATGGGTTTGGTTCTATATTACCACCCTAAGGGATGACCAACGTGCAGTGCAATTGCATACCGATTGGCACATAACTTAGACCGAGTACTTAGGCACTAAAATACAACAACCTCTCTAGAGATACGAGTCCTAGCTTAGTACACAGAAGTATACTAAGAAGTTTGACTACTGCAACTCCCTTCTCATTGGCTTACCTCTACATAGTCTATCACCTCTTCAATCCATCATGAATGCTGCTGCCAGACTCATCCACCTTACTAATCGCTCTGTGTCTGCCACTCCTCTCTGTCAATCCCTCCACTGGCTTCTGCTCGGCCAAAGAACTAACTTCAAAATACTAACGAATACGTACAAACCATCCACAATTTCGCCCCAGCTACATCACTAGCTTCCTCTCTAAATACCAACCTACTCGTTCTCTTCGTTCCTCTCAAGATCTCTTGCTCTCTAGCTCCCTCATCACCTCTTCCCATGCTCGCCTCCAGGACTTTTCCAAAGCCTCTTCAATCTGTCCGCTTATCTCCTACTTTATTAGCTTTTAGACGATCCCTGAAAACCCTTCTCTTCAGAGAAGCCTACCCTACCCACACCTAACAACTGTATTTTCATTTTCTCCATCAGCTCATCCCCCACAGTTATTACCTTTTGTTTCCACTTGACCCTCCCTTCTAGATTGTAAGCTCTAACGAGCAGGGCCCTCTGATCCCTCCTGTATTTATTTGTATTGTAAGTGTACTGTCTGCCCTCTTGTTTTAAAGCTCTGCCCAAACTGTTGGCACTATATAAATCCTGTATAATAATAATAATAATGACCACATATGCCAGACATAGGCACAATCTAAGATGGACAGATACCTCCTCACTCATGGTTTTCACGTAGACATCTGTTCATTGTGGGCTCCCTTTTAACAAAGATCACTCAAGAGTGATCTTAATCCAGTTTGAGGGCCTAGTGGGGGCTCATGGGTTTGGCCATATGCGACCACCCTAAGGGATGAAAACAAGTGCTTCCTAAGGTTGAGAGTACTCCACCATGCAAATACTACTCCATGAGCTAGATGCAAGACATGGGCACAATCAAAGATGGGAACATGACTCCTCACCCATATGTCAACCTGTGGGCTCCTTTTAGCAAGGATCACTCAAGAGTGATCTTGCCCCTATTCGATGGCCTGATGGGGCTCATGGGTCTGACTCCATATGACCACCCTAAGGGATGATCACAAGTGCTTCCTAAGGTTGGAAGTAATCCACAATGCACACACTACTCTATAAGATTGACCTAGACCAGGGGTCTCCAAACATTCTAAGTTTACTGTCCTTTGGGCTTGGGAGGGTGCTGGATTGTGGCCAGTGGGCATAAACAATGCCCCATCATTGTTTTTAATGAGAGGAAGAAGGCCCCATTGTTGGTATTAATGGGAAGAATAGTGTCATTGATGGTGTCAGTGGGAGAAATAGTGTCCCATCATTGGTGTCAGTTGCTAAAATCGTGTCCCAAGGGCCGGATAAAGGCAAGAAAATGGCCACATCCAGCCCCCGGGCCGCAGCTTGGGAGCCACTGACCTAGATGCAAGACACGGGCACAATCAAAGACAGGTGACTCCTCACTCATGATTCTCACATAGACATCTGTCCACCTGTGGGCCCCCTTTAGTGAGGATTACTATTATAGCATTACTATAGCATTAGGATTATAAAACCACTGGCATTTAAAAGTTTCTAATGGTGAATCCATGACCAAAGGTTCCACCAAATGGAGTTGTGTGTGCTTTCCACAAAGATTCTCACTCCATATGGCTAGAGGAAACATTTGGAAAGTGTAACACAGGTCATGTTTGTTGAGATGAAGTCATAACCAAACTACTCTCTTTTTTGTTCTTTCCAAGAAACAGGGATGGTAAAGCATAACAACCCAGGGATATTATCAGCAGGGACACAATCTTAAATTCTAACAACCATGAAAGGCAACTTGTAGTCTGAGTTAGGAGTGTGATACATTGCATAACTGAATGGTCTTATGAAGTTGGATCATGAGTTCTGAACAGTGGAGGATTGTTCTTTGCAGTCTCCTGACAGTCTATGTGATCGTTCAGGCCTCACCGACTACAAAATGTGCAGTCCCACATTCAGAACTTCCTTATTTGCTATGAGAATGTCTGAATATCCCGTGACATAATTGCTATCATGATATTTTAACCTCTAAATTGTAATATTTCATTTTCGTGATTTTTTTTGAGTCAAACAACAATTTTCGGTAAAAAACAAACATAAAAAACATACCTAGTGTGAAAATGAATATGCCTTTCCTGTAACATTCAGTCTGTGTGATATTATGAAGCAGTAAAGAAAGATAAAACCCTATCCTGGAACAATGGTCTTGTGAAATGATCAGTGCCAAGACACTAGTTACAACTTACATGGTCAGCATTGATCCATTGAGGGAGGCTGATCTTTAGGTGAAGATGACCAATCAGGCTCTCTGCTTGGATGGACCCCTGACCTTAGTCCTCCGTGATCCTCTAAAAAATACAAAAGAAAGAGGGCTCACCAGCCTAGAGCATTTTACCTCTAACAATTTATTATTAAAAATGGGTAAATATCTACTTATAAATATAAAAACAGACAAAGCTCATCAAGGTAGTAGTTGTTCGGACGGCTCCATATGCTCTTAAGGTTTGGGGGGGACATCTCCTGGATCCAACTGGCGTTTTGAAGGTAATACCCTCTTCCACAGAGCCAAAAGGTTTTGCCAGTTGGCTCCAGGAGATCCAGGAGATGTCCTCCCAAGCCTTAGGAACCTATGGAGCGATCCAAACAACTTTACTATCTTGATGAGCTTTGTCTGTTTTTGTTAGATATTTACCCATTGCAAGCAAATTAAGTGTTATTGGGATAATGCGCTAGGCTGGTGTGACCTCTCACTTTTTTTCTTTTTATATATTTTGTTGGGACTCTCCCCAGTCCAGAAAGGTCAACAAAGCGTGGTGCGCTTATTTCTATAGCCAAAAATTGGATGTGTAGGAAGATTTTGTGCTAGACCACCATACTCATGCGCCCTTTAGTATCCTTTAGTATCCTTTAGTTGGCTCCATGATTCTGTGCTTTAGCAGATGCCATGTGCCCAGTGATATTAGAGGGATGGATAAATATTATTTCAAGACAAGGAAGAGCTTCTGTATTCTTTTATTTCTCTGCGATAATATCTTTTAGACTGAAGTTCTATTAGTTCACTTTAAGTACTTAAGCTGGGAAACATAGAAAAATAATGAAATGTATTTTTCATTCTGAGTAAGACTTGTCAAGAGGTCCAAATATGTCCATGGGTCTGAAAAGACAGTTGGCTGTGATTTGAAAAAAATTCTTGTCTAAAGGATCTTTTAACAAACAGGCATGCTTGCCTCGAAAAAGCATACATGTTTATAGTGGCAAAGAGTGGTCAAAGTAGGAGACCATCCTGAACGTAAAATTTCCTCTGAGGCAGTACATCAGCTTGGAAAATCCCACCCATTCAGTCAATTCCAGCACCCAAGGACACTTGGTCTTGCATGTTAATTCCTATGGTGACAGAGAGTGTTAAAAAGAGGAGACCATCTTCAACATAAACTTTCCTAGTAGGCAGTACATCAGCTGGGAAAATCCCACCCATTCAGTCAATTTCAACACCCAAGGACACTTGGCCTTGCTTGGTTATTCCTATAATGAGAGAGAGTGGTAAAAAAAAACTATCCTCTGCTTAAATGTTCCTCGGGGGCAGTACATCAGCTGGGAAAATCCCACCCATTCAGTCAATTCCAGCACCCAAGGACACTTGGCCTTGCGGGTTTATTTCTATGGTGGTAGAGAGTGTCAAAAAGAGGCAACCATCCTCAGCATAAACTTTCCTTCAGGGGCAGTACATCAACTGGGAAAACCTCACCCGTTAAGTCAATTCCAGCACCCAAGGACACTTGGGCTTGGTAGGTCAGGGAGTGCCCAAGAACTGATTCCTTGCAGATTCTAACAGTATTTAGACATAGAGAGAACATTTAATTTGGCATCCATGGCAAACAGTTTTCAGATACAAGATATTTTCCAAAAATACAGAAATTAATAGCAAACAGTGGTTCAAATTACTAGATATTAAAGTATTATTCTGTGTGTTTTTCTGTTAAGTTACGTGTGGATCCAACACATTTTCAGGGTTTAATGTATCCAACTGACCAAACTTTCTCTACTTTTCTATGAAATCATAATTTAGCCTTCTTGAGAGAGGAGCACCTTTGACACCCAAAATAATTGCTATTTTGATTGAAAAGATCTATTTCTACGTTTAATAGAGTACGGAATGTTTAGGTTAGGGTAAGGGTATTTTTTAGGCTATGGTTGTCCCATTTAAGGGGCCTCCCTTTACTTCTCCCATAGATACAGATAAAGCCCCATCTAAACAGTTGTCAATGGAAAGGGTGTCATTAGAAGATTTCTCTTCTACGCCTGATCACAATTCAAAATTTTGGGTTTTACCTCACCTTCAGGATTGTCTTCAGGACAAATAGAGAAGATAAGTCTCCCTAAAGGGGAACAGACAGCAACCAAAAAAGGAATGACTAAATTTGATTATTGATGCCTTTCAGGGATAACAATTAAAAATTTGAATGGTGGATACCTACTTATATGAACTTGAAAATCGAATGTACTCCAAAAAGGCTTACACAGCCACCACCACATACAAATATTTAAAATCTACCTTTTAATTATTTTCAAGACAAATATTGCTTAAAAGGTGAAAGTCAAATACCAAAACACAATTACTCTGCATAGGCCTGGCATCTAATATATGTATAATGATGACCATCATTGTAGATCTCTTACATTAAGTCAGAGGAGTCAGTGACTCCCACCTCATTGTGTGTATTAATAATTATTCTTCAACAAAACGGTTAATATTTGGTTAAGAGTAGGGATGAGCCGAACACCCCCCGGTTCGGTTCGCACCAGAACCTGCGAACGGACCGAAAGTTCGCACGAACGTTAGAACCCCATTGACGTCTATGGGACTCGAACGTTCGAAATCAAAAGTGCTCATTTTAAAGGCTAATTTGCATGGTATTGTCCTAAAAAGGTTTTGGGGACCCGGGTCCTAACCCAGGGGACATGTATCAATGCAAAAAAAACTTTTAAAAACGGCCGTTTTTTCGGGAGCAGTGATTTTAATGATGCTTAACGTAAAAAAAAAAAAAAGTGAAATATTCCTTTAAATATCGTACCTGGGGGGTGTCTATAGTATGCCTGTAAAGTGGCTCGTGTTTCCCGTGGTTAGAACAGTCCCTGCACAAAATGTCATTTTTAAAGGAAAAAATCTCATTTAAAACTGCTTGCGGGTTTAATGTAATGTCGGGTCCTGGCAATATGGATGAAAATCAGTGAGACAAACGGCATGGGTACCCCCCAGTCCATTACCAGGCCCTTTGGGTCTTGTATGGATATTAAGGGGAACCCCGCACCCAAATTAAAATAAGGAAAGGCCCTATATACTCTGAACAGCAGTATACAGGCGGTGCAAACAAGACAGGGACTGTAGGTTTGTTGTTAAGTAGAATCTCTTTGTAATTTTGAACGGGTAAATTTTTAAAGCGTTTAGCTCCAGCCAAAAAATCTTTTTTAAGCTTTTTGGAAAACATAGGGAAGGGTTATCACCCCTGTGACATTTGTTTTGCTGTCCTTCCTCCTCTTCAGAAGATTTCACCTCACTTTTTGTCCCAATGAAAAATGTTTTTTGAAAATTTGGGTTTTTTGTGGAACAAGGATTGGAAAGCATCAGTGGAAAGGAGAAATTGTTTTCCCATATTAACTCTTACAGGAGAGAATTTCCCTTCCTAGGGGTAGATTTCATCTCACTTCCTGTTGTCTCCTTCCGTTTGCAAGTAGGAGTCGTTTGTAAGTTAGATGTTTGAAAGTAGGGTCCTGCCCTATATACTCAGCAGAAATTTGGGCCTTAGGTGTTGCTGTGGCCACAACACTGTAAGCCCTCACAGGGCCCTGCTGTGAAATATTAGATCAAGAATTGTAATTACATGCCCCTGTTGAACAGGAGCTGAAAAATTGGGCCTTAGGCACTGGTGCTGGTGCCACAACACTGCAACCCCTCACAGACACTCTAGTTGGAACGCAGGAACGAGCCCTGCTGCAAAGTATTGCATCAAAAATTGTAATTACACACCCCTGTTAGACAGGGGCAGAAAAATTAGGCCTTAGGCACTGGTGCCACAACACTGCAACCCCTCACAGACACTCTAGTTGGAATGCAGGAACGAGCCCTGCTGCAAAGTATTGCATCAAAAATTGTAATTACACGCCCCTGTTAGACAGGGGCAGAAAAATTGGGCCTTAGGCACTGGTGCTGGTGCCACAACACTGCAACCCCTCACAGACACTCTAGTTGGAATGCAGGAACGAGCCCTGCTGCAAAGTATTACATCAAAAATTGTAATTAACACGCCCCTGTTAAACAGGGGCTGAAAAATTGTGCCTTAGGCACTGGTGGTGGCGCCCAGAACCAAAAATGTTCTTACAAGCTATCAGCGTGATGATTGAGGAGGAAGAGGATAATTACTCAGGGATAGTCACTCAGCATCAGCATAGGCAGTCTTTGAAGGGATCTGAGATTTCAAAAAAAATTATTCGGTTACATCAGCATCAGGTGCTTGGTAGCTGGTGGTGATCCAAGACTCATTCATTTTTATGAAGGTCAGCCGATCGACCGAGTCGGTGGACAGACGCACCCTGTGATCGGTTACCACGCCTCCAGCAGCACTGAATGTGCGTTCCGAAAGAACGCTGGATGCAGGACAGGCCAGTAGCTCAATTGCATACTGTGCAAGCTCTGGCCAGTGATCCATCCTCAAGACCCAGTAACCCAGAGGATTTTCGGTGGGAAAGGTGTCCAAGTCTGATCTTGCCCCTAGGTATTCCTGCACCATGTAAAACAGACGCTGGCGATGGTTGCTGGAACCGATCATACCTTGGGGCTGCGGACCAAAAAATTGTCTGAACGCATCGGTCAGACGGCCACCTTCTCCACCGCTCCTTCTTTGACTGACCGAAGCCTCAGCAACACGTTGTCCAGAAACAGGAGTTTGTAACCTCCCAGTCTCTGGGAACGCATTGCACAGACCTTTCTGCAAGGCCTCCCGAAGATGTTTCATCCTCTGCTCCCTCTGCGATGGCAAGATAAGGTCCGCAACCTTACCCTTGTAACGTGGATCAAGGAGGGTTGCCAGCCAGTATTGGTCCTTCTCCTTGATACCACGAATACGAGGATCCTTACGCAGGCTTTGCAGGATCAGGGAGGCCATGCAGCGTAGGTTTGCTGAGGCATTTGGTCCGGAGTCCTCTGGGTCACTAAGGACGACAACGTCCGCAGCCACCTCCTCCCAGCCACGTACAAGTCCATGTGTTTCTTGGGACTGATCCCTTAAAGACTGCTGCTGATGCTGAGTGCCAGGCTCCACCTCCATACTGACACAATCTTCCTCCTCCTCCTCCTCGTCCTCTTCCTGTGTGATCGGCGGGCACGCAGGAACACTGTCTGGATAAAGGGGGCCTTGAGAGCTAAGGAAGTCCTCCTCTTCCTGCCTCTGTTCTGCCTCAAGTGCCCTGTCCATTATTCCACGCAGCGTGTGCTCCAACAGGTGGACAAGGGGGACAGTGTCACTGATGCATGCACTGTCACTGCTCACCATCCTCGTGGCCTCCTCGAATGGTGACAGGACAGTGCATGCATCCCTGATCATGGCCCACTGGCGTGGGGAAAAAAAAACAAGCTCCCCTGACCCTGTCCTGGTGCCATAGTCGCACAGGTACTCATTGATGGCCCTCTGCTGCGTGTGCAGCCGCTGCAGCATGGCCAACGTTGAGTTCCACCTGGTGGGCATGTCACAGATTAGGCGGTTCTTGGGCAGGTTAAACTCCTTTTGGAGGTCCGTCAGCCGAGCACTGGCATTATATGACCGGCGGAAATGCACACAGACTTTCCTGGCCTGCCTCAGGACATCCTGTAAGCCCGGGTACCTGCCCAAGAACCGCTGCACCACCAAGTTAAGGACGTGAGCCAAACAGGGCACATGGGTCATTTGTCCCTGTCGGAGGGCAGAGAGGAGGTTGGTGCCATTGTCGCAAACCACCATTCCTGCCTTAAGTTGGCGTGGCGTCAACCACCTCTGAACCTGCCCCTGCAGAGCTGACAGAACCTCTGCCCCAGTGTGGCTCCTGTCCCCCAAGCACACCAGCTCAAGCACCGCATGGCATCTTTTGGCCTGCGTACTTGCGTAGCCCCTTGAACGACTACGGAGCACCGCTGGTTCCGAGAAAGAGGCCATGGAGGAAGAAGAAGAGGAGGGGGTGGAGGAGAGAGGTGTGTCACAATCAGCATTTTGGAGGCGTGGTGGCGGAACAACCTCCAACACTACTGCACCTTGTCCTGCATCCTTCCCAGCTGCCAGCAGAGTCACCCAATGTGCCGTGAAACTTAGGTAATGTCCCTGTCCATGCCTGCTGGACCATGAGTCAGCGGTAATATGCACCTTACCGCTGACCGCCCTGTCCAGCGAGGCATGGACATTGCCTTCCACATGCCGGTAGAGAGCCGGAATCGCCTTCCGTGAGAAAAAGTGGCGTTTGGGTACCTGCCACTGAGGAACCGCACATTCCACAAACTCACGGAAGGGGGCAGAGTCTACCAACTGAAAAGGCAGCAGTTGAAGTGCTAGCAATTTTGCCAAGCTAGCATTCAACCGCTGGGCATGTGGATGGCTGGGAGCAAACTTCTTTCGGCGGTGCAGCAGCTGGGGCAGGGAAATTTGCCTGGTACAATCTGACGTCGGTGTACCAAAAGCAGATTGCCCACAAGTACTTGGCTGTGACACACCTAATTCTACACCTTCATTCCTCTCACTGCAGGTCTCAGAGAGGACTGGAGGTCTAGTGGGGTTGGAAATCTCAGCTGATGAGGAGCAAGGAGAGATCCTCTTTGTTCTTTGGTGTGGGTCTTTTAGATACGCTTGCCAACGAACTGCATGGCAGGTCAACATATGTCTGGTCAAGCATGTGGTACCCAAGCGGGAGATGTTTTGGCCACGTGAGATACGCTTGAGACATATGTTGCAAATAGCAGCGGTGCGATCTGATGCACTCATCTCAAAAAAGGCCCACACCAAAGAACTTTTTGAATAACGCGCAGAGACTGCAGCGCCCTGCACATGTGGAGCTTTGGGGTGTGATGCAGTCAATGTGCTGCCCTTAGGCTGGCCCCTGGAGGGCATCCTGCCTCGTTGGTGATGTGCCTCCTCCTCCTCCTCCTCTCTCCTATCAGGCACCCACGTTGAGTCAGTGACCTCATCATCCCCTCCCTCCTCATCACTGGAGCAAACCTGGCAGTATGCTGCAGCAGGGGGAGCATGACTGCCAGATTGCTGTCCTTCTTGGGCACCCCCTCTGTCCGTGCTCATGTTACTGCCTTCATCGAGCTCAGTATCATCATCAGAGCCTTCCAAACGCTGGGCATCCTCCTGGAGCATGTACCCAACACTGTGGTCAAACAGTTCGAGGGAATCCTCATGAGGACATGGTGGAGCTAGGGAAGGAGTCACTGATGACATTGAGCTGAGGGAAGAGGCCGCTGCTTTGCCAGACAAAGCACCCTGGGCATGGGTGAGAGAGGATGAGGAGTATGAGGACGGCTTGGTCATCCACTCGACCAAGTCTTCCGCATGTTGCGGCTCAACACGGCCAGCTGCCGAAAAAAAGGCCCAGCGTGTCCCATGGCCACGTGCTGATGAGGATGCACCGTCTCCACGACCAGCACTAGACACAGAGCCTGCTTGCCCTCTCTTATTGGCTTGTGACTGTCTGCCTCTCCTTCTTGGCCTTCCAGACATACTAATGGCCTGTAGCTGCACTAAGCTGGGATAGAACACCAGTAATTTTCTTCAGGTAGCTTTATATACTGCAACCAGACAAGCCTGCCTGTCAGTAGGAAGATAACAGGAACGGATCTAGCTGAACACTGTGAGCAGGACGCACTGCACGAAATGTAAATAGTCTAGAAGATAACAGGAACGGATCTAGCTAAACTGAATACAGTGTATATATATATATGCAACACCTGGGATGCATATATATATACACAATACACTGTAAGTGCAGCTAACTGACTGACTGTTCTGCCTAATCTATCTAACTCAAATCAAATGACACTGTCTGTCTCTCTCTCTCTCTCAATGAACGCCGGAACACACACTACACAGGGCCGCCGTGCAGGCGGCCTTATATAGTGTGGGGCGTGTACTAAATCCCCTGAGCCATAATTGGCCAAAGCCTCCTTGGCTTTGGCCAATTATGGCTCTTTGTTCAGGCGGCGCTGTGATTGGCCAAGCATGCGGGTCATAATGCATGCTTGGCCAATCATCAGCAAGCAATGCACTGCCATGCCGCAGTGAATTATGGGCCGTGACGCGCCACACGAATTTGGCGCGAACGGCCCACATCGTTCGCAATTCGGCGAACGGGCGAACAGCCGATGTTCGAGTCGAACATGGGTTCGACTCGAACACGAAGCTCATCCCTAGTTAAGAGTCCAACCCAAGAATATAAATCCGTATATGCCACAGGCATACCTATATAGACAAATATGTGACATTGCAATAGCATGAGAAATCCAACATATCCTCCTAAGTGCTACTTTCCACAAAGCAATATATGTTAATATAGGCAAGAAAGCATCGTCTTCAATCAATACGGAATAATATTATAGTCCTCCCAGATACGGCTCTCTGGCAAACAGATTGTGTCTGCAATCAATATGAAATGAGTTATATAGTGCCATATAGTGTGAATACCCGATGCAACTGTAGATATGGAAGACATTACATGGTGAGACTGTATTGTTTATCTTATACAGATCACGGAGAGTACTTCTATGCCTATGCAATCTGTTCAGATGGAGAGCTATATTTGTGAGGACTATATTGCTTGTTTCTTATTGATTGCAGGCAGTGCATTCTTGCCTATATCAAACATATATTGCTTTGTGGAACACTTATGATGAGATGTTGGATTGTTCATGTTATTGCAAATACATATATTTGTCAATAGAAGTATGCCTGTGGCATATCCATAAGGACATACAGTTAACCAGCCTCCCTCAACCTTTGTACAGTGCCTTGAAAAAGTATTCATACCCCTTGATATTATCCATGATTAGGCACCCCCGCGACCCTAATGGACCGGCCCCCACAGTCTTAAAAATCTGTGTGTGGTGGCTGTGTAAGCTTTGTTTGAGTATATTCTATTTTCAAACAACACCAACCTGAAAGGGGATCTAACCCCTTAAAAAAAAAATAAAGTTTTGGCTGTAAAATAAATACAAATATTCATGGCAGATGAAAGAAAATCATATTTTATTAGGTCACTCACAGACCCACCTATAACTTGAAATATTTTTTTTTTTTTTGGCAAGCCTTTGTGCAGCATGGATATAACAATATATTGCAGTATGTAACGTATCATATAGTGCCAATGACTATTTTCTCTTTCATATTCACTTGCAGATCTTGTCACTGCATCGGGGAGTCTTGATGGTGATGGAGACTCCGCTTACGGTAAGTTGCCTATATTTTTGCTTACCAAAAAAAAAAATCACCCCTCTCCTTCCCATTCTCTGCTCCCCTAAAGGTCTCTGCTTTATGTCTTCATTTGTGTGCTATCTAGTTGGCTTAAACCCACCTCACTGTAGTTGAGAGAGAAAGAGAGAGCATGCCAACCACCAGATAGGATAACAATCAGCAATCCGTCTAAGCTTGTGTTTGTCCAAATAATGCGAATCCTAGAGCTTCCAATATAGTTTAATTTTACATGAGCCAACGTTGACAAGCAGCCAACAGTGGTATATGTCAATCGTAAGACACCAGGCAGCCAAAAAAATAAAATAAATAAAGGTGTCCAAACAGAATTATTGCTCACAAGAGACCCAAACCTACACCACTGGCTCCCCAGTTTGGTGGAAACCAAAAATGAAGTAATCAGAATTCACCATCTGGCTCATCAGTCTCCATTGAGATCTGCCTCTGGCTTAAAGATTGCTCGTGAGAAAGGGCTCAGGAACCGACATGCTTAATGTCTGCCACACTACTTCAGAGTAACATAGTTACATAGTTGGTCAGGTTGAAAAAAGACACACGTCTATCTAGTTCAACCAATAGGAAAAAAAATAATAAATAGAACAAATAAATTGAAAACCTCCATTTGTTTTTTTCTATTGTTTGAACTGGACTTTTGTCTTTTTTCAACCAGACGAACTATATGTAACTATATACAGAATCCTAAACCCACAGTTGATCTAGAGGAAGGCTAAAAAAAACCTTATAAAGCATGGTCCAACTTTGAAGACCTCTATTGCAGAGTTCTTTACTGTGTGGACCTGCCCATTCATTCCTATGGCCGGTCGGTGTTCATGGTGGCCCCCAGCCATCCGGAGGAGTATCGCTTTAGCCATTTTAGACCACATCCTAAAAGGTTATGCAGCACCGAACAGTCAAGAATGGGGCTGAAGGTCAGGATTTGGGTGGGTGTCTGTCTCTCAGGGGGGGTTGGGAGAACATTTAAAAGGAAAGTTGTCCTTTAAATGTTCCGTCCTTCCCCCTGAGTGGCCCCTACATGCTTAACGTCTGCCCCACTTCACAGTTACATAGTTGGTCAGGTTGAAAAAAGATACAAGTCCATGAAGTTCAACCAACAGAAAAAATAAATAAATATAAATATATATATACATATATATATATATATATATATATATATATATATATATATATATATACACACACACACACACAGTATATAGAAAACCTCCATATACAAAATTCTATACCCACAGTTGATCCAGAGGAAGGCAAAAAAACACCTATGGGGCCTTGTCCAATTTTAAAGAACTCTATGGCCTAAAGTTTGCTAGTAAGGATAAGTTAAGTACCCTACATCTTAATGTCACATAGTTGGTCAGGTTGACCAAAGATAAAAGACCATCTAGACAAAAATAAACAAATAGAATAAATAAATTAAAAACCTCAATATACAGAATCCTAAACCCAGAGTTAATCCAGAGGAAGGCATTTCATTCCTATAGCCGATCTGTGTTCATGGTGGTCACTAGCCATCCAGAAGAGTAAACTATTAGAATCAATAGGCTGAGTGGCGTGTAGGTACACCAACTGGCTCTTCAGCCTCCATCAAGATCTGCCTCTGGCTTAGAGATTGCTAGAAGGAACGAGCTAAGGATCCTACATGCTTAACGTCTGCCCCACTTCAGAGTTACATAGTTGGTCAGATTGAAAAAAGACACAAGTCCATCTAGTTCATCTAATAGCAAATAAATAAATAAATAAAATGAATTTAAAAACTCCATATACAGAATCCTAAACTCACAGTTGATTCGGAGGAAGGCTAAAAAAAACAAACAAATAAAGTATGGTCCAGTTTTGAAGGATTCTATTGCAGAGTTCTTTACTGTGTGGATCTGCCCATGCATTCCTATGGTCGGCCTGTGTTCATGGCGACCCCTAGCCATACGGAGGAGTATGGCTTCAGCCATGGGAATCAATTGGCTAACTGGTATGCATGTGCAGTAGGAGTGGTAGGGACTTAGAAGGTTAGTATTTGGGCATCTGCCTCTCGGGGGGGGGGGGGGGGGGGGGTTGGAGGAACATTTAAAAGACAAGTTCCATCCTCCCACCTGAGTGGCCAACACCTACCTACATGCCCAGAGTTACATAGTTAGAAGAAAGACACAAGTCCATCTAGTTCAACCAATAGAAAAAAAGAAATAAATTGAATAAAACATCCATATACAGAATCCTAAACCCACATTTGATCCAGAGGAAGGCAAAAAAAATCCCTATAAAGCATGGTCCAACTTTGACAAACTCTATTGTGTGGCCCTGCCCATTCATTCCCATGGCCGGTCTGTGTTCATGGCGTCCTCTAACCATCCGAAGAAGTATGGCTTCAGCCATGGGAATCAATAGGCTGAGTGGTGTGCATGTACACCAGTTGGCTCTTCAGCCTCCATCAAGATCTGACTCTGGCTTAGAGATTGCTAGTAAGGTTGAGCTAAAAAACCTACATGCTTAAAGTCTGTCCCACGTATATAATAGAATACATAAATTGACAACCTCCATATTCAGAATCCTAAACCCACAGCTGATCCAGAGGAAGGCAAAAAAAAACAAAAAACAATAAAGCATGGTCCATGGTGGCCCCTAGTCATCAAAAGAAATATGGCTTCAGCCATGGGAATCAAGGGAATCAAGGGGCTGAGTGGTGTGCATGCATGTGTAAGAGCTGGACTTAGAGAGGAGAACTTTTTCCCACAAATCAAACAGTCAAGAAGCGGGGCTGAAGATAAGTGTTTGGATGAGTGTCTGCCACTTGGGGAGGTTGGGAGACCATTTAAAAGACATGTTGTCCCTTGAACCTCCTTCCATTCAAATTTTGGTGCCCCTATGGGGAACAGACAGCAAAAAAAGATTGCAGAGGAGTTCTATCGCTTCCCCACCCTATCTAAAACTAACAAAAAATTTCCCTCTAACACAACGTAGGGAACAAAATTATAAAATTTTAATAATTCGAAATTTCGTTGGGGGTCGCTGGTCAGCGAGACATCCTCTAATGTCTAATGTATTTAACGCTCCGATATGCTTAATAGGAATGCGTTCCAGTCTTTCTGTGTGACATTTTACTTGTCTTAATTAGACTTTAACATTATCAGACCGTTTCCGCTTGTCTGAATAAATTGACACTCTAAAGAAATGAGCGGGTCGTGTCAGATGGAGCAATCGTTCCAAGAAAAAAAAGAAAAAAAACATAATTGGGCCATCACAACTTTATTCCCCGATAAGAAAATCACCAACGCCTCTCCTAACTTGCAGCGATGGATGATGGGATTTTCCAAACTGGGGATGAAGATGGCTTTTAGCAGGCAGCGGAAATAAAACGAAAAAAAAGCCAGTGTAGAGACAGTAGACTGACTGAGCCGCTGAAGAGGATTAGAAGAGATAGTCTATCATTAATTTAACAGCAGGCCCCCATCTTGTGTCTTTAAGGCGACATGATTTAAGCTCGGATTTGTCTCTCCAGAGAAAGGTGTTTGTCAGATAGAAAGATTTAGTGACGTGCGAGGCGTGTGCGCGGATAAAGAAAAGTGTTAGCCGCATCGCAGGAAATTTACCAAACCGGACAGCTCGCCAACGCCTACGACCTAGAAGTGGTTTACACTGCGGAAAATGCCGCTTTCTTATTTTAGAGCACTTGTGAGAAAAAATAAATAAAAACAATGCAGGTGTAGGTGTGAAATAAAAAAAAATTTAAAAATCAATATGTAATAAACTAAACTTTTCACAGAAAACAAATCTTAAGTGTGCTGTCAAAAAAAACATATAAAATGTGTGTGTGTATGTAGATAATGATTAGATAATCATTATAATGTTAACAAGTATATATTGTATAATACATATATTATATATTTTTTAATAATATATATATATATATATATATATATATATATATATATATTTTGTATACATATACTGTATATGTATAGAGTATGTGCATGTATATATATATATATATATATATATATATATATATATATATATTTCCAAATTGACAATAATCTTAGTTATTACAATAACAAATATATATATATATATATATATATATATATATATATATATATACCGTATATATATATATATATATATATATATATATATATATATATATATATATATATATATGAATAAATATATATGAACAATAGATATAAATAAATATATATATATGAATAAATATATATAAATATAGATATAAATATATAAACATATATATATGTGTATATATATAGAGATAGATAGATAGATAGATAGATAGATAGATAGATAGATAGATAGATAGATAGATAGATAGATAGATAGATAGATAGATCTTATTATTTTTATATATAAAACAAAAGCTATTGCGAGAGAGAGAGATAAATGCCAAAATTACAATAATCATATAACATATTATAATATAATTTTCAGAATAAAGAATAAATCATGTTAAAAAGTATATACTGCATAATACAAATATATACTGTATATATATTTTTAATATATTTTTATATTTTAAAAAATCTATCTATCTATCTAATCTATCTATACATACATACATATTTATATATATATATATATATATATATATATATATATATATATATATATATATATATATATATATACATATATATATATATATATATGTGTGTGTGTGTGTGTGTTTATGTGTGAGAGAGAGAGAGAGATAAATGCTCATTGCCAAAATTACAATAATCATAATAATTATATTATAACATATTACAATATACTCATTTATCTAATTATGTATTTTTTTAAATACTACAGAATAAATCATGTTAAAAAGTATATACTGTATAATATATATATATTATATACTGTATATATATTTTTAGTATATTTTTATATTTAAAAAAATCTAACTATCTATACATACATACATATATAGAGAGAGAGATAAACATGCTCAATGCCAAAGTTACAATAATCATAATAATTATAATATAACATATTATTATACAATATACTCATTTATCTAATTATAATAATAATAATGTCACAGTCAGCTAAAATGACATTTACAATTCAGATATCGCCCCTACTTCTTCAGTCTGCTCAATGAGCAATGAATTCAATGTGGTGTGTTGAATCACAAGACTGGCTGAACAGAATCGGAAGCAAAGCAGTTAACATACGTGCATTTTAAAGGAATAATTAGCTGTTGGGCCTGAATTACAGATGAAACACCCTTTGAATGCACATGCCATCACTTAAGGGGTTAGCGACTTATCATCATTTTGAATGCTAATAAAACTAAAAATGATTTAGCCCGATTCTGCCACCTGCTGGCAAAGCAAGCTTACTGCAGGAACATTCTCACCCACACGCCGCCGGCTGGCCTGCCCCTTTGCTTCCATTGCTGACTATGTAAGCATCCACAATGCTAGTAATAATCAGGAATAAATTCATGGAGTGGGAAATGACATGTTGTATAAAACATTTCATCGAACCCAACTTTTTAAATCACAATTTTTTAATACTCTGCTAATTTAATGAGAGGCAATTTAAACAGCGGGTTCTTTTGAAAGCTGAATTATTGGAAAGTCAGGTGATTTATAGCTTTACTCCCGTTTAAGTCGCCACATTTGTCTTACCTTTTGTCATGTACCCCACACAGCAGAGCTCGACCTGGCGAGAGGTGGAGGAAACGTCAGGTGTGCTGCAGCGCCCATGTGCTGACAAGGAAATTTGCAGACAGCAGGAGAGAGATGAGTGAGCAGCGGGATGACTAATTTGTCTGCTGCTGCTCCTTCATTGTCCAATCACAGGCTGAGGCAGCAGGGAAGTGACCAGGATGTATTTCTCAGAAAGGTCTAATCATCCTTCTAGCTATGCTGTCTGGTTGGGTAGATCTCAGAACTGGATCAACAGAATTACAAACTTTTCGGCAGATAGAACATCTCTCATATATCTATTTTAAAAAATGTATTTATAATTTGTCCATAGTTTTTTTTTTTTAAGCAATATAATAAATTAAAGAATAAATTAATACAATTTCTGAAATAGTACAGAGTGTTTATTTAGAGGCTTCTGCGTGATTGCATGTGATATATTAAATGCTTCTCAATATTTAGATGGAATTATAATAATAAAAAATAACAAATTGATCATTTAAAACATTCTTAAAATGTATGATAAAAATAAAGATGACAATAATAATAAAAATAATATATTGATAATAAATAACAATATAATTATATTTAAAAAAAGTATTAATAATAATAATACATTGATAAAAAATCTAAAAAAAAAAGTAATGAAAAAATAAATATGATAATGATGATAATATTAATAAAAATAATAAATTGATAATAAATAAGAAAATAATAATAATAAATGAGATACTAATAATAATACAACAAATATATTAAAGGAGTATGTAAACACAACATTTCATACTCCCGATAATGTGCCTGCTGTACCATGTACTCGTATGAAAAAGTATCCTTTTTTTCTTTGTATTGCTTCAGGTATTTCACACAAAGGGTTCTCCTACCAGTCCCTCTGCTTTCCTAATAAAAACTGACCACGCTAAGCAGAAGAGCACAGCGTGGTCAGTTCTCTAGCTATGTTGGGAACATGGTGGGTCCTCCTCCAATGATCAGACTTGTCCTGACAACCCCCCCGCACCGCACAACAGCCTTTTACTGGGAAGCTCAGTGTACTGCTGCTTCTCCTCCCCCAGCTCTTATGTAGCTGAGAACATAGGAAATGTGATCACTTATATAAAAAAGGGAAAAAAGATATTTATTATGTTTTTTGTTTTTGTTTTTTTTATATCTATACACAAATGTTTTGCCTTTCATTTCTATTTTAAAATGAATGGGTTGTTTTACAAGGTGATTGTTTACGATATATTTTTTTTTTTTTTTGTAGCGAAAAAAGAATATAATAATGATAATAATAGTAATAAATTGATAATAAATAAGAAACTAATAATGTTTAAAAAAGTAATAAAAATAATAAATTAATAAATTTATTTAAAATAATTGAGTTGTTTTACAAGGTGATCGTTTACAAACACTTTAAATAAAATATATATATATTTTTTTTTAAAGTAGTGAAAAAAGAATATACAAATGATAATAATAATAGTAATAAATTGATAATAAATAAGAAATGTATAATAATTAAAAAAGTAATAAAAATAATAAATTAATAAATTGATTTTAAAAAAATACAATTAGAAAATAATTATGATGATAATAATAATAATAATAATGCAAATAATAAACTGATAAATAATAAGAATATAATAATAAATATTATGATAATAATTAAGAAAAATAAGCTAAACTTTGGGTTTGTCCTCATTACTAATGGTGGGACGGGTGTCGACCACAATTTTCCTTTTTTGATTGCGCGGTTAAAAAGATCAGCTGGATTTCTCAATCTTCCATATTTTAATAAGTTATTTAAAAAGCTTGGCCATCGGAAACTATAAATTTTCATTAAGACCCGCGCTTTATTTTAATGGACTCTGTTATAATTTACCATCCTCTATCCTGAGTCCGAAAGCTGCAATCTGATTGGCTGATACAGTTTTTTATAAACATTTTATAGCAAACGGCAGAGTATGGCGCCATGGTTGATACAAAGTGTATTGGACTCTGAAATAGGGAATTAGGATTTAGTCTCCTCTTACGCTGGGTTTATACAGCTCCATCCGCATCTGCTCACAGTGAATGGTGTATTGTAATTATCACACTGAACACGCCCCCCTCCCCTCTTTTCCCTCCCACTTGCTTCACCCCCTCCCCCTCCTCCTCCTCCCCCCCCCCCCCCCCCGATAATCGCACACCATACCGCAATTGTCAATGCTGTTGCCTTTTGCCTATGTTTCATGATGTTTTATTTGTCGCTGGTAATGCAGGGAAAGTCCCGCTCAGTGGTGACATCACCATGTCCAATGTTGCCTCCCTTGGGGATGTGACTCTCCCAGGCGGGCGCGGCTACCCCCCGCCAGGTGTGACATCAGACGGTTACTACCACCTTTCTGCCTGGCACACTCTTAGAACCCAGGGTAAGAGGGGAATTCTTTCTTATGCGGTCCTAGGCTCTCTCCGTAGTTGAATTAACTCGAATTATCTAGACGCTGCAGGTCAGTCCTGTCGCTGGCTAACACCCGCTGGGCCTTGTTTCCCCCCCCCCCTCCATCTTTTCCTTTTTGCCCATCTTTCATGCAAGTTTTAACAGCTTTGTCCATTCTGTGTGCTGATTAGATGTCCCTGGCTGCTGGCGGGCTGGTGGGCCACTGTGCATGGGCCGTGCATGAAAGCGCGCTGAACTCATTAGCTGTGATAATTGTGTTTGTGTTTAGACTTGTCTGCCTAATTCATCTCCTTTTCCTGGAAGACATCACACGAAAGAAGGCGCTAATGAATTATAACGGCACATATGTGAGGGTGGGGTGTGAAAGTCAAGATATTTTTCTATGTTCCCTTGCAGGAATTAAATGAGTTTTCTTCATGAGTGGAGCACTGAGTTGATGAATGGTAGTAGTATGTTGGCCTTTCTAAAGGTCATGAGAACATTGACAAACAGCCCCTTTACATGTTGGCAGCTAAAATATATTATACCAAAGGAGTCAGTCTGTAAGTTTGTTGAGAACAAGTCCAACAAATAATGAGAAAACCACACCAAATTATCAAGTTTAGGTGCTTCTAGTCAAGGGTACTCCTAATACTACAGCATACAAAGACATTTTTAGACAATTGTTCTCTTCCAACCTTGTGGTAACAGTTTGGAGAGGGCCATTTTCTGTTTCACCATAACTGTGCCACTGTGTAGAAAGCCAGCTCCTTAAAAACATGGTTTGACCAGTTTGGTGTGGAGGAACATGAGTGTCCTGCACAGAGCTCTGAACTCAACCCTACTGAACACCTTTGGGATTAATTGGACAGCCGATTCATCTCATTCAACATCAGTATCTGACTACATAAATGGTGGCCAACTACATAAAGTCATGGTTTGATGAGTTTGGTGCGGAGGAACTGGAGTGTCCTCAACAGATCCCTGACCTCAACCCTACTGAACACCTTTGTGATTTATTGGAAAACCGATTATGAGCCAGGTCATATCATCCAACATCATTACCTGACCTCATAAATGGTGGCCAACTACATAAAGACATGGTTTGATGAGTTTGGTGTGGAGGAACTGGAGTGTCCTACACAGACCCCTGACCTCAACCCTACTGGACACCTTTAATAATTAATTGGAAAGCCGATTATGAGCGATCTCATCCAACATCAGTACTTTAACTTATAAATGGTGGCCAGCTCCATAAAGACATGATTTGATGAGTTTGGTGTGGAGGAACTAGTGTGTCCTACACAGATCCCTGACCTCAACCCTACTATACACCTTTGGATGAATTGGAAAGCTGAATACAAGCCAGGTCATCTCATCCAACATCAGTACTTGACCTAATAAATGGTGGCCAGCTCCATAAAGACATGGTTTGATGAGTTTGGTGTGGAGGAACTGGAATGGCCTACACAGATCCCTGACCTCAACCCTACTGAACACCTTTGGGATGAATTGGAAAGCTGATTGCAAGCCAGGTCATCTCATCCAACATCAGTACTTGACCTCATGACCTTGAGTTTAGGTGTTTCTAGAAGGGTGCTCCCAATGCTACTTATCATCCAGGTCATCTCATCCAACATCAGCACTTGACCTCATAAATGGTGGCCAACTACATAAAGACATGGTTGGATGAGTTTGGTGTGAAGGAACTGGAATGTCCTACACAGATCCCTGACCTCAACCCTACTGAACACCTTTGGGATTAATTGGACAGCAGATTCATCTCATTCAACATCAGTAACTAACTACATAAATGGTGGCCAACTACATAAAGTCATGGTTTGATGAGTTTTGTGTGGAGGAACTGTAATGTCCTCAACAGATCCCTGACCTCAACCCTACTAAACACCTTTGAGTTTTATTGGAAAGCCGATTATGAGCCAGGTCATCTCATCCAACACCTGTACCTGGCCTCATACATGGTGGCCAACTACATAAAGACATGGTTTGATGAGTTTGGTGGGGAGATCCCTGACCTCAACCCTACTAAACACCTTTGGGATGAATTTGAAAGCTGATTGCGAGCCAGATCATCTCATCCAGCATCAGTACTTGACCTCATAAATGGTGGCCAGCTCCATAAAGACATGGTTTGATGAGTTTGGTCTGGAGGAACTTAAAATGGAACTTCACTCTCTCAATCAAAATTGACTATTTTTAATCCTTATGCTGCTAGCATTAGTAAATCAATAGGAAAGTATATTATATTTACTTGTTTTAGACTTTCTTTTTTAGATTTCTTCAGTTACTTCCTGGTTTCCATATTTAGGCAAATTATGTCATACATCCCAGGAATCTTCAGGAGGGGAGGAGGGGCTTTCTCAACTAAGTATACCATCCTGCACGCATGCATGCCTTTGCTAAGGACAAATGGATTCCAGGAACTAACTGCTAAATGAATCATCTGCCCTTACTCAACATGGCCACAGCCAGGAATGTTAGGGGGTGTTTTTCAAAGTGATTTCTCAGCAAAAAAAGCTTGGAGACGTAGATAGATTTGGGAGTTTGCTTTGAATATTATAAATTAATTAGATAGTGTTTTTTGTTTGTGGTGCTCAGGTGCAATGTAAGACCGTTCTAAAAATGCTCTATTGGCTGAATGGGCAAAAATTCACACATATATAATTTTATGGAAGGTCTTCCCAGAATATTAAAGGTTTTTACAGCCGTAGAGGATTGGACAACTCCATAATAGTGGCCATGGATTTGGAATAGAATCTCTAAAAAAGCTCATACGCTGTAGATGTCCACAAACATTCAGACAGTTGGCCATATATTGTATATATTTTATCAATGGAAGTCGTTTTGTAAGCTGACTTGATACTGCTAAGAACAAGTCCAACGTTTAATTAGAAATCAAGTGGATTAGTGTTATTCCATTGAACAACTGTTCAGCCACTCTGTACGTCAATGCTATTGATTCTTAGTGGTTCCATAGGCTCCGTTCTCATAAATAGTGAAAGGAAATTTACCGCTTTTAAGTTCCTTCTATCCAAGTGATCCGACCGTTGACTAATTGGCTGCTAGATAACTCTTGTTTCTAAATATTGAACATAGAGGCCTCATTTGCATCTAGCCATTAAATACAAGTACAAAAAAGTTATGAATTTGGACCATAATAGTCAGGGCTGTGTTTACTGTAATGGCACTCATGAGGCACTGCATAGGGTAGCAGGATAAAGGGGGTCAATGCTACGGTTCAAAAATTGAAAGCTGATATTTTTAATTTGTTGCCCCCTTCTGTGGACATGTGTGGGAGAAGCACGGGAAGGCGGCGATTCCCCCCAGGGTAAGCGGATGGGGAGGCGGTGACAGGAGGAGGCAGATGACAAGGATCCGGGGTAGGGCTTGCTGCTCCTCGCTGCTACTCCTCGCTCCGGGGCAGTTGCTTCTCCTCCTACAGGAGCTGCTCCGGGGCAGTTGCTTCTCCTCCTTCCGAACAGGAATTGGGTCCTGAGACCCGATTGGCCAGGAGTCCTGGCCAATCAGGTCTCAGGACTCGCTTCCTGATTGGCCGGGAGGAGAATTAGGAAGACAATAGCGAATATTAATTTGCTATTGTCACGCAACTAGGTGGGCTCCGAGCCCACATTTTTTTGAAGGCAATTAGAGGCAAAAACCCCATTGAAATCCATGCGTCCGGCGCCCTGCATGTACTGTAGATTAGGGACCGGGCGCATAGATTAGGGAGGCGGTGCCCCTGCGCCCCGTATGGAAGGGCCACCACTGGTAAGGAGCATCTTTTCCATTGACCACCGATGTAAGAAGCCTTTTTCTCAATGACCACCAAATTAAGGAGCATCTTTACCACTGACAACCAAGAATCGTTTTTTTCAAAGGTTCCCTGAGGCCTGAAAATTATTTCAAGGGATCCTCTGGGGTAAAAAGGATGAGAAAGGCTTATATAATCTATTCCATTCGATCTGTATTTTTTTTTAACAATTTGAATCATAAAGCCATTTTTGGAGGAGAATCAGGAAGACAATAGCGAATATTAATTCACTATTGACATGCAACCTGGTTGGCTCCGAGCCCACATTTTTTGAAGCCAATTAGAGCCTCGGCTCTAATCATGTGCTACATAAAAATAAAAAACCCATTGAAATCCATGTGTCCGGCGCCCTGCATGTAGATTAGGGGCCGGGCGCATGGATTAGGGAGGCAATGCCCCTGCGCCCCATATGGACGGGCCACCACTGGTAAGGAGCATCTTTCCCATTGACCACCAATGTAAGAAGCAGATTTCCCAATGACCACCGATGTGAGGAGCATCTTTCCCAATGACCACCAATGTAAGGAGCATCTTCCCCAATGACCACCGATGTAAGAAGCATCTTTCCCATTGACCACCAATGTATGGAGCATCTTTTCCAGTGGCCACCAATTGTAAGGAGCATCTTTTCCAGTGGCCACCGATGTAAGGAGCATCTTTCCCACTGACCACCAAGAATCGTTTTTTTTCAAAGGTTCCCTGAGGCCTGAAAATTAGTTCAAGGGTTCCTCTGGGGTAAAAAGCACGAGAAAGGCGTAAATAATCTTTTCCATTCGATCTGTATTTTTTTTTTTGAACAATTTGTATCAAAAAGCCCTTTTTTTACAGCTCTAGTGCAATTTTTCATTATATTAAGAAAAAAAAAATCACCCTACATGCCCACAATTAAGAAGGGATACAGCAGATTCTTTTATAAACGTTAGGGATGATTGCTGTTTCCAGCTAGTCCTCTTCAACCAATCATCCATTTAAAAGAAAAAAAACCCTTCAGCTTCAAAATACAAAAAGAAAAACAATTTTTTGAGTTATAGCCACCCACGGCCCTTCTCCAGCAGCAAAATAAATATAATCAAAGCCTATTTACACCAGCACTAGCGATGCACTCAGCTCTAAACACTCGATTTCCGACACACACAAAAACATCAATCTCCTTCAATATGACAGGCCCGGTGTTTTTAACTTAAAAAATAAAAAATAAAAAAAATTTTTTTTAAAATAATTATCTTGCCTGGTGTATTCACAACGTCACTGCCCAAGCTGGCATTCAGCGGGCTACAATAATTGATTGGAGCCAGGATACAGAGAAAATGCTATTTCCCCAGCACTCTCCAAAGAGGAAATTGTTCAAAGGATGGAGCGCTTTTGAAAAAAAAAAAGAAAGAAAAAGCCTTCGAGCCTTCATTGTAAGTGCGCGTGTGTAATTATAATAGTCTTATATTAGTTTATGTGATTGCTGTACCTGCTGTCCCATCTTTGAAGCGAATAGCTCATTACCTCTCTGCAGCTGAGCACACTCCGGTTTTGATTCGCTCTTGCCTTTCACGGCATTAGCGGCGTACGGCTCTCAAATGAATCTTCGCTGGGTTGAATTAAGTTGTCTGAGGCCCTCAGCTAGGCGGCCTTTAGGGAGAAAGGCCGGTTACATTAGGCTAACATCAGAAACCCCCGCGAGGGACGGATGTCACCGTTTACATTTTAAAAAGGAAAGCTCGCCGAGGTTGAAGTCTCATTTCTTTTCAAATATTCTTCTGTTCTTTTTTTTTTTGGAAATGCTAATTTGTCAGCCAGGATATTCAGAAGCAAAAGTGCCATTGGTGGCCTTTATTAAACAAGACTGGAGAAAAAAAAATGTCACAGCTTCTTAAATAAGTCACCTAGCGGGACACTAAGATGATATGGAGGAGCCGGCTCAATGGCTTATTAGAATGGTTGAGTTAATAAAATTTAAACCTTTTTGAGAAGAGAAATTTTACAAGTTGGGTTTTAATTTAATGCTGCGTGCTCACTACAGGTCAAGTCCACCCAAAACTTTATATCTAAAGTCAAGTCTATTTTTTTTATAGTTTTGGATGGAGTGGGGAAGAGTTGAAATCTCTCTTTGTTTGTTTAAATTTGTTTAAAGTATATCTAAAGTAGGGAATGGCTTGATCCCCTGTTTGTGTCTGGTTGGGGAGATTTTATATTCTCTTGTTGGCCTGGAGATACAATGGAAAGTACGTAAAAATATTTTCAAAATGAGAGGAAATCTCGTTGCTGTCTGTATTCCCGATGAAAAGATTCATTCTTCTCTATTGGTCTTGGTGACCATTTTCTGGTTTAGCTTGAAGGGGAAATCTAAATAGTTACAGTTGTCACCAAAACAAGTGTTTCCTTTTTGCTATGGTGACAACTTTACATTTTTGGATTGTCCCTGTGACTATGGAAGAGGGTGAATCTCTATGGAGGGGATAGACATCAGTAAAAACCCAAAGTGGAAGTTCAGTCATAATCTAACTAAGGCTAAACCTACATCCACCTCCATTCCAAACCTATTCTATCTAATTCTGTAAAGCAGTGGTCTCCAAACTGTGGCTCAGGGGCCCCGGATGAAGTCCTTTGCTTGCCTTTATCTGGCCCTTTGGGCGCTATTCCTCCCACTTAAATTAACAATGGGACAAATTCCTGCCAATGACGCCAACAGTTGGGCAATATTCCACTCACTGACACCAATGATGGGACACTATTCCCCCTAGTGACACCAGTGATGGGACAGTATTCCTCCTATTGACACTAATAATTGGATATTATTTTTCTCATAGACACCAATGAAGGGGGGCATTGTTATCAACACCAGAACATTTTCTACTCCCACTGGCCACAGTCCGGCCCCTCTAAAGTCTGAAGGACGGTAAAATTGGCCCTTTATTTAGAAAGTTTGTTGGCTCCTGCTGTAAAGAAAATATCTGTATACTTACCTATTCTGAAGCCGATGCAGTTCGCTCACATGATCTCTCCAGCAGCAGCTTTTGTGTAGCGGAAGATCGCCGCCAACGACAGCAAATGCCTGGGCAATGACTTCACCCATAGGTTTAATATGGGGCATTGTCGGCCGACCCTTCTCTACATTGAAGCCACCACTGACAGCTGATCATGGGACCGGAGTGGCTTCAGAATAGGTAAGTATGCACATCTTTTCTTTACAGGGTTAGATAGAATAGGCTTAGAATGGGAGTGGGAGTAGGTTTAGCCTTAGTTCAATATTGACTGAACTTTCACTTTGGGTTTTTTTACTGATGTCTATCCCCTCCATAGAGATTCACCCTCTCCCATAGTCACAGGGACAATCCAAAAATGTAAATTTGTCACCATAGCAAAGGAAACACTTGTTTTGGTGTCAACTGTAAATATTTAGATTTCCCCTCAAGCTAAACCAGAAAATGGTCACCAAGATCAATAGAGAGGAATTAATCTTTTCGTCGGGAATACAGACAGCAACGAGATTTCCTCTCACTTTAAAAAATTTTTTTACGTAATTTCTATTGTATCTCTAGGCCAACAAGAGAATGAAAATCTCCCCAACCAGACACAAACAGGGGATCTAACCATTCCCTACTTTAGAAATTTTGGGTTTGTCTCCAGAACAAAGCACCCACTGACTGGGTATGTCTGTGAAGGGCTTTGTAAGGATTTCCATCACTTTGGTGTTACTAGAGTTCAATACTTACTGGATTCTCATTTCCTTCTTGGAGATTCCAGCAAAATGCGCTTGACCTTTATCTTCATCCTAAAGTCTTGAACAGCCTTTCTCAACCCTTTCAACACAGAGGAACTCTTAAAATAACTTCCCAGTCTTAGGGAAGCTCTGCTAAAAATCACTATTAACAACTCATGATACATTAGCGTGGTGGTCAGTGGGAAGAATGCTTCTTACACTTGTGGTCATTGGGAATAATCACCCCTTTACAGATAGCTAAAAAGATCAATGGTGTCATTGGGAACTTATCTGTGAGGCAGAATTGGCTTACTGCGCAAGGAACCCCTAGAAACCTCTGGAGGAACCCTAAGGTTCCATGGAACCCTGGTTGAGAAACCCTGGTCTAGAATATAGTACAGCCTGACAATCCTTACTGTCATCCACCATCTGAAACTAAAATGCTTATTTTGAATGATCTTTAGAGCATATTTTTCTTGCTACTCTATTAGTTAACTAGTCCTATTGTAACTAACTGATTGTGTTGACTTCTAATGAATCAACAAGATGCAATTTATTACATGTTCTCGGACTTGACATTTGCAGCCTTCACAGAATTTCAATGTCTGCAAGGGAACTGGAAAGCCTTGATTTTATGGATGTTGGTTTGGCAGGTTAGACGAACCTATATCATGGTCCAAATGGCTTAACTATTATACAGTATCTCAGAGATAATAATTGACAGTTGTGCTTGTTAAAGCAGGCTTGGTTTGTAACAGGTTCCAAACCAGTCCTTGGGATGCCTGAAAGGCTGAGTGGCAACCACTCAATAACCAGTTTTCAAAGACAGCTTAATATAGACTTGGTGGCCTTTGTTCAGTGGTCACTTGTTAAGTGTTTGGCAAAAAACACCAAGCAGAATTACTCAACATGGCTTCATATTTATGAATTCAGGAGAGGCATTGAATTTTGCTCAAAGTGTTTATCACTCAGTACAACTTCACTTTCATTCTGGCATGCTGGTCTTTGGTGGTAACTAATATCAAGGTAAAAGTTCAGCTGAGCTTAGCTTTCATATCCAGTCATGAAAATCCAAGAGTATGCAATCAGAGGTTCCCTTCCACAACCATATAAGCCAGTGGTCTCCACACTGTGAAGGAAGAGCAAGGTGCACCAAACTAAGTGTGGAAGTTAAGCCATGGGGAAATCTAATAGACAAACAGCCAAATGGGTACACATATAAAAAGAAATAAAAGGCCGTGACGTCAGGACGTTGAGGTGAATCAGGTGACGCGTTTCAAAGCATCTGCTTTTTCCTCAGACAGAAAAAGCAGATGCTTTGAAATGCGTCACCTGATTCGCCCCAACGTCCTGACGTCACATCTGGTCCCGCTCCGAGTACTCTGAGTGCATTCCATGCTGGTTCCATCCACCACGAGGCAGAGACCTGGCCAGCTGTCACATCTATCCTGCCGATGCCGAATCTCCAGTGATTGATCACGGAGCTCCCGCAGTGACACAGGACTTTTACAACTATGCCTTTTATTTCCCATGTTATGTGAGTACCCATTTGGCTGTTTGCCTATTAAATTTCCCTATGGCTTAACTTCTACAGTTAGTTTGCACCTTGCTCTTCTTTTGCTTTCATTTCAGAGAATTGCTTCACTCACAGGGGATCTGCCACATGTGTAGTTTTTTTTAACCTCTAGAACATTAAGAACTTTACATATGGACTTTGTTCTTATGTTTGCTCAGTCTGTATAGTACCATGCTGTTATCATTACATATATATATAACATTCTTCTATGTTTGTTTGGTCTCCACACTGTGGCCTGGGGGCCACATGCGGCCTTTTACTTGTCTATATCAAGCCCTTGAGACAATATTCCCCCCACTGACACCAATGATGGAGCACCATTCCCCCCACTGTTGCCCACAATTGGACACTATTCTTCCCAATGATACCAACAACGGGGCACAATTCCTCCCACTAAAACCAATTGACACTGAGGCTTTTTCTACTCCCACTGGTCACAGCTTGGCCCTCCTAAAACTTGAAGGGCACAAAAATGGCCCTTTGTTTAAAAGGTTTGGAGGCTCCTGATATAAGCCAACTAAGATGATCAAAAAATTCCTTACTTACAGTATATATTAAAACTTCCCACATATTTCAATCTCTTTAATATCATTGCAACAAAGTTTCAAATCAGTCAGTAACTCTTTTTGAAACTACAAGGTCTTGTTCATTTGCTCCTTGGTGGTATTTGATAGCTGTTACTTAGTCACCTTGATTTCCAAAAGAAACCTCCCTGGCACCTGCTAGGCACCATCCTGGTCCAGTTGGGCAGCCATGTTGAAAACTGGAGCTTAACATCCTCACTTGTACTTTTGAGTTGGGAAGGAACCCAAAAAACAGGGTTGGATGGAGAAGGGGCCATGAAGTCCATTATTTGATATCTTCTGGGCCAACAGAAGGCTGTATGGCTATTTTTATACATTATAATTTAAAAGAGGCCTGTGCTGGGAGGATACAAGAGGTTTTCCATTAAACACTACAGAATTTCTGTGAAAAAAAAATACAGTAAGAAAAATGTTCTTCTTTTTAAGGAGTGGCAACTAGTAAACGTAATGGCTGCCTGCACTGTGTGTAGGTGGAAGATATATTTTAAGTAAAGCTGTGCTCCACCATTTCTGTCTCTTCTGTCTCTTCTTAAGTTTGAGCTGCATTCTCCAGAGAATAAAATGAACACTTATTTTCATACTAAATCTCCAAAAGCCGAAATCTTTCTTGGTAAACAACCTTTATATTCTTCCAAGAATTTGGGAACAAATGCATAGGTCTGTTTAAGGAAAATACATTCCTGGCTGATTTTTTTTTTTTTTAAGCCCCTGAGACGAGGAAAACACATAGGATTTACATTTATAAAAGTGCAAAAAAAGACACTGGTGGAGAAAAAGTAGAAAATATGCTTACTCTATTCAGCTTCAACCCCTGGCATCTAGGCAAGGTTGACAAAATAATTATTCAAGCCAGAGATCCTGGGATAGCTGAGGATCCCAAATTTTGCGAGAACATGTTCCGGCAATGTACAGGAGTGTCTTCTTGTAAGGTTTGGGTTCAAACCTTGGCCTGGGTGCACGGTGGAAAGCGGTTGAATTTCAATGCAACATGTGCTTTAAGCAGGAGAAACCAGCCGGTAGAATAGAATGACAAGTCAATGTCATGCTAACTGATGGAAATGTTGTTGTACTGCTAAAACAGATTCAGGATTTGTATATTTTTTAGAACTATTCTGACCCTGCTTTTCTGTTTCCTCTAAAGGTGTGCGGCAGGAGGCTGCAGGCAATGAGGCCACCAAGACAGTCCATTTCACGTTCCTCATCGGGTGTGTCTTCGTAGCCTTTGTGGTAGGATCCATCTTTTCAGGCCTTTTTGTGTCCTGTTACTGTAACCACATGTTTCAGAAAAACAAGCATATTGGGAAGGACCCAGAATCCAATCTACAACGGCCTCTATCATTGAGAAGCCTGGCAAAGATGAATGGACTTTTAGACACCCAGTCAAAGGAAGGAATGGAAGCAACCTCACCAAAGCTCTACACCACCCTACTGCATGGAGACAAAGAGCAGCAAGCAGAAACAACCAAAACTGGATCAAAAGACCATCCTGAACTATCCGGTCTCCCCACTCCAGAATCCACTCCAGAATTGCCAATGAAGAATCTCAAAGCCTTCAAGAACCAATGGGAAAGAAATCAGAATTGTAATAATGCCAAAGAAATCCAAAGCAAAAGTCCGGTTTTCCATTTTCCTGTCTCAAATTCCCAGGTCTTTCAGTTTCCTAGCACAGTTGCCCTTCCGAGCAGCATGCATGGGTATGATCAGCCTCTATCTAGCTATGCAGATGATAAGAAGATACCCAACTCTGAAAGGGCTCTGATCCGTCATTCACAGTGCTATCTCCCCAAAGGGGTTGAAGTGACAACTCTAGATGAACTTCTAAAACATCTTCCAGAAGGTGGTGGCTCACCGAGAAAAATGTCTGGCATGATGGCTATTAGCCCTCAAGCTGTCAGCCCTCATTCACCCATGTCATTCATGAACAGGGTCCAGCCCCAAATTCCTGAAACTGAAAGCGCTCCTTATTACAGCTCCTCAACTCTTCCGAGAGACAGTCTGCCCAGAAGATTGGACATCCCACCAGATGTTAATCCTCAATCCTGTCTGGAGAAACAGTCAAGGCACCCCTCTCAAAGACATTCTCTATCCTCTGGGCACAAACTCATGAACATAGGTCCAGGACCGCTGGTTTCCAGGCAACATAGCCTGGGTCAAGGAACCAGACAACATCCTCCACCACTTCTCACAAGGATGCACTCTACAGGCACCCCAGTGCCAATGGATAGCCACAACATCTATCTCTCCCGCCAGCATAGCTACACAGAGCAAACTCCAATGCAGAGGGGTATGGTGAAAAGGACCTTGTCCTTGAGACCAGAAGTATCATCTGCCCCTGTGTTTCTCCCATCATCCCCCATAAAGGATGCAAACCAGTTTCAGTATTAAGACACATATTTGGCTGCTCTACCAACCAAAGGACACTTAAGACAACTCTAAACTCAGTTGACAAACTGTGAAAAACTATGCTGTGAACTTTGCCTTGGTGTTCTGAAACTTCCTTGATCGCAACAACATAGAACTAATATCTATTGTCACGTCATCTCCAGCAAATATGAGTGTTGCGTAAAAGGAATACAATGTGTTGGGAAACAATGAACAAATCTATGCCACCAACACATTTTTGAACTGCCTTGTTCTATGTTGGAGAACCTGTGGAAAGCATTTTGAAGGCAGGTGACTTAATGTTAACATTAAAGTATTCTACCTAACAGTGAAAGCCTTTACTGGGAGCAGATGTCCTTCACATGATGACATTCAGTGGCCTGCAGTCTACTATGTGCCTAGATACTAAAGAGTAAGCCCCAATTTCTGGTAGATGGGCAGCACTTAGTGAGGCACATAAGTGAAGCATAGATCATGAATCATCCTTAAAAATGGATTACTCCAATAAACTAACCTGTGTCCCTGAGCCTAAACAGACCCTGAATGAAGAACATGAAACTGGCTCTCATGAACTCAATGGCAAATTTGGTTGACATGAATGGATACCTCAAGAGGAATAGATCAAATGTAAATTAATTTATATATACATCTATGTATATATAGAAAAAAATATATATATATATATTTCACAATCTAACTCCATATAAAAGGAGGTTTTTAATTTACCCTACTGTGTAGGGGCAAGAAACTAACTTCTATATTATTAATTCTGAAATGTATGGACTGAAAAAAGATGAAGAAAAAAAAATTTAATGATGGTGCCTGAGCTAATACACCCTTGTGACCCATCCAACCATGTGTAGGTAACAAAGACCGCAGCACCATCATTTTCCCACCGCATCAGTATCGCAGCAAACTGACCCGTACTGGCTGTTCCCTAAATCACTGGTGACTGGCTACAACTCAATATCATTCGAAATGAGGGTGACGTAGAACAGCCAACCTATAAGCACTGTGTGCTTAAAGTGAATGGGGTTGACTCTTTTTCCTTATTTGAACTATGAAAGGTCGGATGGAGGTGGCCAAGATGGAGTCACTCTTGGCCTTGTGGCTTTGTCCCCATTTTAAATCCAATTAGCTCAATGGATAGTCTGTGTACATGTGTGCCTTATTTCAACCTAGTATTATGAACAGTGAGATTGTAGCAACACAAGTCTGTGATTATTTTGTCACTGAGGGGGTTCCTTTTTTTTTTTTTCCGCAATGGTGCTTTTTATCTTGTGGAGCATCCCAGCTTTCCACGCGTGTACACTTTTGAGATTTTGCTCCTTTGAGGTCGTAATGGGCAGATTGAGGACATTGGGTGCCTTGGATTAATTTTTTTTCCCCTTCTTTGCTTTTGCTTGCTTCCCCAGTGCTTTAAAAAATTAAAGACTGACGACCTCCCCAACCCCAAGACACTACCAGCAAACCTATGTGTGAACAAACTACTACATCTTACCAACCAACACTGGTACTCCAAAGTATACATGGCTACACTGTAGGCCTCTTTGCCTTTTCCATTGACTCATATGACACTGCCACCCTTTGCTGTATAATTACGAAAATGGGAATTGTCATAAATATCTAGTCATCGAACTATGGAGTATGTTTGGAGCTAGTAGTAAAGTTTCAAGAGCCATACTAGTGTCCTTTAAAAGCACTTTTAATAAAGTATTTCTTTGATTACTAAGACTTAAATATGTATCAGATGTACACTTTTCGGCCAAAAATTTGTAAACACCCTATCGTCATACCTACTATATGGCAAAAAGTCAAATGATCGGGTTCAGGTGTTTCCAATGAGGGGTATTGTTAGTACTATAGCATACAAAAACATTTTAAACAATTTCTACTTTGTGGCAACAGTTTAGGAAAACCTTTTAGTTTCATCATGGCTGTGCCCTGTGCACAAAGCCGGCTCTATAAAGACATGGTTTGATGAGGTTGTTGTGGAGGAACTTGAGTTGCCATCAGAAAGCCTGGGCCTCAACCTTATCAAAGACTTAAAATGAATTAGAACTCTTATTATGAGGCCACCTCTTCTAGATTAGGATCAATTGATTTGATCAGTTTGGTGTGGAGGATCTTCAGTGGCCTGCTCAGAGCTTGGCCTTGCAAATGTTCTTTTGGCTGAATGGGCACAAATTCCCATAGACACCCTTCAAAATCTTGTAAAAAGCCTTCCCTTAAGAGTGGAGGCTGTTTGTAGCCACAGAGGAGGGAGGAGTGGACCCAACTCCATAATAATGGCCATGGTTTTGGAATGGACATATATAGATGTGAAGGTCAGGTCTGGTGTTCACAAACTTTTAACCACATAGTGTATATTTAATTTGCATATATACTTTGTTTTTGTAAACGCAAAGGGTGATACTATGCTATCATTAATTACAAGGTAAAATGACCTGGACAAAATAGAGGTCTCCCACTGGATATGCTCCAATAGGTGTATTTCCTACGGAGGATGGGTTATACTATCTCTCTGGAAGGATATATCTCCTATCTGATCAGAGAGCACCTTGGACACTGCACCACGCTCCTTACTACGAAAACGCCTCGATCCAAGGCCAAGCTACCAACCTTTACCGTCCAACAATGTACACTTGAAGGCTTACTTGCAACAGATCCACATAAACAAAAAAAAAAATATATATATATAAACATATGAATATATGTGATTTTGTTACCTCTTTGGATTGCAATTTAGTTAGTAGGTAATGGGCACCCAAGACAAATTGTAAGGTTGTGTACCATGCAAAAATTTACACAGGATCCCGAATCACAAAATTGCACCATCATTTTCCCTCATTAAAAGCGCAATCCCCCCCACACCCCAACACCCCCCAACCCACAGGCTGTGCTGCTCACTTGAGTCAATAACCTTTTGTCCCTGTGTAAGGACTGGCATCATCTGCATTTTTTTATAAAGACATTGAATGTACAATTTGTAACAAAAAAAATCAAAAATAAAGATGAAATAAAAAATTTTAAATGGTCTTGTATGGGTCTACGTGTCCGCCTAGAAAGCATGCCTGTGCCTGTTGTATACGGTTGATGTAAATGTATTCATGAAAAGAAGACTTTACCACAAAAAGTACAATTGTATATACAGGAAATGGCATCAAATTCGCCACCAGCAGAAAAATTCAAAAGACTTGACGACTTATGAAGACTTAAATTGGTTGCAAACTTTGGACCACATGTCAAAACCATCTGGAGCTCCAGAAATATAGGTAGATAAAATTGTAGGCAAATCTTGACTTTTCTTGTGGAAGGTGAAACTGACTCCACCTCTCTGGTTGATCAGTCAGGCTGCCTATCCCATTAAGTGCCCCTGGTCAATATGTTGTGGTAACTTTACCGTGCGGTAGTTCCCTTGTTTGAAAATTGTCTGCCAATACATGGCAATGGACCAAAAACTGGATTTGGAATTTTATCCCCTTCCCGCCGACCGTACGCAGATATGCGTACCCGGCTTTCCGGGGTTATACCGGGATGATGCCCGCAGCTGCAGGCATCATCCCGGTACCGTTGTTTACAGCGGGCGATCGGCTACCCGTGTATAACAACCGATGCGGCTAAAAGCCGCTCGATTGTTATACCGGAGGAGCGGGAGGGGACACCCCCCCCTCCCGCCGCTGTTACCGGGCCTCCCGTACGATCGGGAGGCCCGGTGTCCATTCGGCTGCCTTCGGCGGCTGGGGGCGGGCTGGAATGAAGCTGTGAGCGGCTTCGTTCCAGCCTTCTCGTTGTAAACGCGGAAGCGACGTCATGACGTCACTTCCCGTTTACTCGGCTGTCAATGGCGCCGAATTTAAAAAAGTACACAGTATTCAGAATCGCCGTTTTCAGCGATCTGAATACTTTGAAGTGTAAAGGAGTATAAAGAGTACCTGTCACCACCTATTACTGTCACAAGGGATGTTTACATTCCTTGTGACAGCAATAAAAGTAAAAAAAAAAAAAAAAAATTTTTAAACACAATTTATTAAGTAAAAAAAGAAATAAAATAAATAAAAAAAAAAAAATTTTTTTTAAAGTGCCCCTGTCCCCGCGAGCTCGCGCAACAAAGAAAACGCATACGGAAGTCACGCCCGCATATGTAAACGGTGTTCAAACCACAAACCACACGCCGCGATCGTCAGAGCGAGAGCAATAATTCTAGCCCTAGACCTCCTCTGTAGCTCAAACCTGGTAACCGTAAAAATTTTTTAAAGCGTCGCCTATGGAAATTCATAGGTACCGTAGTTTGTCGCCGTTCCACGAGTGCGTGCAATTATAAAGGGTGACATGTTTGGTATCTATTTACTCGGCGTAACACCATCTTTCACATTATACAAAAAAATTGGGGTAACTTTACTGTTTGGATTTTTTAAAATTCATGAAAGTGTCACTTTTCCAAAAATTTGTGTTTAAAACACCGCTGCACAAATACCGTGTGATAAAAAATATTGCAACAATCGCCATTTTATTCTCTAGATTCTCTGCTAAAAAAATATATATAATGTTTGGGAACTCTAAGTAATTTTCTAGCAAAAAATACAGATTTTAACTTGTAAACACCAAATTTCAAAAATAGGCTTAGTCATGAAAGGGTTATTTTAACACTGCATACCACAACGCATGGTATGTGTACTGTGTTGATCTGCAACGCTGGTCTGTTGGCACCTACTAAATAAATGATTCAACAAGGCACCTCATAGAGTGCCATTTTACCACGTCACCGCAATACATAGATGTAAGGCCAACCTCAACATTTAATAAGGAGCCTTGTGAGCGGGTGGACCTAGCTTTACTTTAAAGTTCAATTCCAGGTATGGTAAGTTACATTGGTCCAGCTTGGACCATACTTGTGCCATACCTGAGGGATCCCTCTAGTCTAGAAGCTGGAAATCCGTTTAGTAAGCACTGCAACTACCGTGATCTCCACTAGCTTCTCGGTCATGTGCCCACTGGCTGCCCTGCTGCATAATATGAACACAGGAGGTCACTCATTTAGCACAGGCACTTTTAGGGACCACTTTCCTTTTTTTCAATGAATGCGAAGCAATCTATGATTGGATGAGGTAAAGAGCCAGGGTGGTGACATCGCGATCTCCACCTTGTCCAATCAAAGAACACTTTCCATTCATTGAGAAAATGGAAAGTGTTCACTGAATGGTGCTTGTTGGTGACCCCCTGTGTTCAGTAAGCAGGGGTGCAGCCAACGAGCACTGTAGTGTTGGCTACTACAGTGATTTCCAAATTCCAGGGGCTACTGTGTCAATTTAGTTTTTGGCTGGGCTGTAGTTAGCTCAGACTGATTGTATATTTTTTTTTACCTGTTTTTTTCCCAAAACTTAAGTTGGATTTTGATTCCTCACTGGCGCCAGTAGATGACACTGGTATCACTGGTCATAGTAAGAGATTTCACAAACAAAACTAAGGTATGAATATTTTCTTCATCCAAGCCAGTAGGAGGTTTATGCCACTGGGTGCATGCTGCAGGAGATTATAAATATGTGGGAAAGGCCATGTGCTTGCTCTCTCGCCTCAGGCTGATGCCTGAGGAGGTGCTGCTGGATGGAGCCAATAGCCTGGTATGGGGCCTAATGTGTGCTTAAGTGGTCCTGAAGCGGCCCTGCCTGGTCTGGGGGAAGTTGTGCCAAGGAGGAGGCCCCTTGCTGGAGAGAGCCAGGAAGAAGGTTTGTCTCTCAGAAGGGTCTGGTGACTCACTTGGACGTCGATGGGCTTACAGTGTTGCCAAGTCAGCTTAAAGGTTCTGACACTGTGGACATTGGTCTGGATCTGGAGAGTCTGTAAGTGATCTGCTGCAGTATCTAAAAACCCTAACCCTCACCTCCCTAACTGTTCTGCAATAAACTTTAAAAAGAGAAAAGTGACTAGCGCCCAATATCCTTTCTTGGCCCCCCATTTTAGCCATTGTCTCAGCCCCGGGGTGAAATGCTAGCCCCACCCTGGCAGCTGGAGATGCTATCCTGCCTTTGGGGTGTCAGAGAGGTGCTACACTTGCATAGGTCCGAACTGGACCAGTGTAACTGTGAAAAAATAGCCTTACCTGGAATTCAGCTTTAAATTTCTCATCTTGGAGGGAGGCATCTCCATGACATAGCCAACTTCCTGCATACTGACCCCACTGAGCCCATTTTAATTTTCCTTTCCATAAACAATTTTTATTCAGTTACAATGTGCCTTTGACCCCGCTAGAGAAGTTGACCACTCCAGGAAGAGCTGAAGCTCTTGCACAGCCACAGTTCTTCTCTAGTCCTTTGATGTCATAGCCCCCTCCTCTTCTAGGAGCATCTAATTACTGCCTGTGTTGGTCCAGCCCCTCTCCTCATCCCCTCACCTTATTACACAACCTTTCTAGTAGCTGCCGGGGAGGAGTGAAGGAGAATACTAGTATAGAGCAGGGCAGCTGCTAAAGGGGTAGCTCCGGTGCTCCTGTACCAGGCCAGCAGGGGGGCACAAGCAGCAGGGAAATCAGATGTGGGAGAAGGGTGATCAGTGTAGCAGGAGGGTAAATACAGGAACGGATCCCGTTTGTGCTTCTCCCTGCAGCAGCTGAAAGCTGGCTTTTCCTCCTCTACCTCCTGTCGGCTTTACAGGGGATTGGTTCCAGTAGTTGACACACCCACCCCCTTCCCCCCCATGATCACCCTCTCTGTGCACTATCACCTGTGTGGTACCAATCACTCAATGTGTTCACTGATAACTGAAGCATAGTAAACTGTGTTTACTATGCTTCAGTCTGTGAATGAACAGGAGCCCCTGTACAGAGCACCTTCTGCTCATTCACTGTTCAGTGCAGCTAAGGCTGCAGAGAAATGGATGGTGGGATCTATGTCCTCAGTCCCTTTTTCTATCTCAAAAGTAAGACATCAGGGGTCTGTTTAGAACCCTAATATTTCACCAAAGCCCCCCAGAAGCATTGTGTAAAAATAAGTAGAAAATAATTTAAAAATTGTAATAAATAAAATAAAGATTTAAAATTATAAAAAAAAAAGCTATAAAAATATTAATGATAAAAAACTGAGGGGTTAATTCACACTGGTTCTCCTGCTGATATCACATTCAAGATGGCGGCATTCAGCAGCAGTCTCAGGGATTTTTAGATGTCTACACAAGGGAGACTTTTACAGGTAAATTACATGACTAAAATCAATAAGACGATTGTTGTTGAAATGAATGGTCTATCAACAGGTTCTCTTTGAGTTACCTAACACGGTCCCCGTATCTATACTAAGCTGTGGGAGATGAAGAAAATGCAGAGTTAAAGAAAGGCCAATTATAATGGTAAAAGATTAAAGAAGTGCCCTGAAAAGAGGTTCTATGGTGACGCATAATAGGTCAACTCATTTGGACACCTCAAGAAAAATAATCGACTTGCCCCTTTGATATTATTCCCTGGCCCCTTACTGCTGCTGCCATTCTCCAGAATCTAATTCTGTGTATTTTTCAATCATGGTATCGGAGAAGCAGCATGAATACGAAACAGCCGTTAGAGTGGAGGTGTGAATATATTCATGAGCCGAGCTCTGGAAAGGAAATGAAAAAAGAGATAGGAATGTTACGAGTCACAGAGACCGAGCCGGACAACAAAAAGAAAGCCGTCTCGAGAGGGCATCTAACCATGAGCCGTCATCGTCTGAGAGTCCTTAGCCAGTTAGATATTGCTTTTCTTTTCATTTTATCCAAGGTGATCGGTTAAGGGGTTCCTAGAAACAAAGTGAGAAGTCTTAATGTAGACTTTATGGCTACTCTACAAAATACAGCAATGAATGTGTCTTTTTTAATAAACTCGGGATGGGTGGTGAGGACCTATAAAGTGAACTTGTATCATCCCCACACATATGAAAGTAAAAGAAGCCCAGCAAAATGGACACTGCAAGGTGGCTGCATGTAATATTAATTTTGTCCAAAGCTCTCATGGAAGTACCTAACAACCAAATGCACCCTTCTCGAAGTCCTCAACTTGTATTGACTCGGGTCTCTGGTGTCGGTCCCCTCCACTGGTTTTATCATCTCTGCGATGTATTATGGTAGAACTCAAAGTTGTAGTAAAGTCAAAAATTTTAGAAAGCACATACCAAAGCTTTTGGAAAGAGGGCAAAGTGGTGCACATAAGAAGCTCTTAACATCCCTTTTTCGCTGGGTAGCTGTTCCTAGGACTGGTCTACTGATGGGATCTTTACAACTTTACATACAAAAATTCCCTCCAAAAATTCTAAATCATTGATATCATACCTGTGTATACAATACATCCCTAGGTTCCAGAATAAGCCAGACTTTTCTTCTGTAGTCCCATCCATAGTTCCACAGGAGTGGTTTACTGGTTTCTAGGCCTTCTTGGTTAGCTCTTCATCAGAGACAACCAATATTTGGTTGTATGTAGCCAGGAACAGCTGAAACATTTGATATATTGTGGCTAAGTTGTTTGCAAGCTAGCTTTGAATGCTTGGGTACTGGGTTTGATTCCCTCAAGGACCTCAACTACATAGTAGTAGTAGGTAAAATGGCATCTGACTACACTGGTCATGGTTTAAATCTCTTGGATCAATCCCTAGCAATTCTGAAGCGTATATAACTGGTCAATAAATCCCAAGGGATGGCCACAACAAGTCAACTATCCACAAGGTTACCATGAGTCAACACTAGGTAGTCTCATTGACCAATATTTCTCTCTTACCCAAAGACATGACTTTTCTACCCAAAGATATGATTTTGACAGACAAACAGAATCCCACCCCACAACCAATATTTGGTTATATGTACCCAGGAATAGCTGAAAGATTTGACATCTTGTGGCTATGTTGTTTGCAACATAATCTTGAAGACTTGGGTACTGATTTTGATTCCTTCAAGGACTTCACCTACACCTTCACCTAGTAGTAGTAGGTAAAATGGCATCTGACTACACTGACCATTGTTTCAATCTCCTTGAGAAATACCTAGCAATGCTGAAGCTTCTATACCTGGCCAATAAATCCCAAAGGATGGTCACAATAAGACAACTATTCAAAAGGTCACCATGAGTCTACACTAGGGAGTCTCTCTGACCAATATTTCTTTCCTGCCCAAAGACATGGCTTTAACAAACAGAATTCAGCCCCATGACCAATGTTTGGTTATATTTACCCAGATAGAGCTGAAACATTTGGCATATTGTAGCTAGGTTTTTTTTCGCAAGGTAGTCTTGAAAGCTTGGGTATTGGGTTTGATTCCCTCAAGGACCTCAACTACATAGTAGTAGTAGGTAAAATGGCATCTGACTACACTGGTCATGGCTTCAGTCTCCGAGATCTATCCCTAGCAATGCTAAAGCTTCTATATCTGGCCAATAAATCCTAAGGGATGGTCACAACTATCCAAAAGGTCACTATGAGTCAATACTAGGTAGTCTCATTAATCAATATTTTTCTCTTACCGCTTCAGTCTCCGAAATCTATCCCTAGCAATGCTAAAGCTTCTATAAATCCCAAGGGATGGCCAATAAATTCCAAGGGATGGTCACAACTATCCAAAAGGTCACTATGAGTCAATACTAGGTAGTCTCATTAATCAATATTTTTCTCTTACCCAGAGACATGACACTCCTACCAAAAACATGACTTTGACAGACAAACAGAATTCCACCCCACATACAATATTTGGCTATATGTACCCAGGTATAGCTGAAACATTTCACTTATTGTAACTAAGTTGTTTGCAAGCTAGTCTTGAAGGCTAGGGTACTGGGTTTGATTCCCTCAAGGACCTCAACTACAAAGTAGTAGGTAAAATGGCACCTGATAACTCTGGCCATGATTTCAATCGCCTTGAAAAATCCCCAGCAATTCTGAAGCTTCTATATCTGGCCAATAAATTCCAAGGGATGGTCACAACAACAACTATTCAAAGGGTCACCATGAGTCGACACTAGGTAGTTTCATTGGCCAATATTTCCCTCTTACCAAAAGACATGACTTTGATAGACAAACAGAATCCCACAACCGATACTTGCTTACATGTACCCAGGAAGAGCTGAAACATCTGACATATTATGGCTAAGTTTAATCTTGAAAGCTTGGATACAGGGTTTGATTCCCTCAAAGACCTCAACTACAAATTAGTAGGTAAGATGGCATCTTACTACACTGGTCATGGGTTCAATCTTCTGTATCAATCCCTAGTAATGCTGAGGCTTCTATATCCGGCCAATAAATCCCAAAAGATAGTCACAACAAGTCAACTATCCAAAAGATCACCAACACTAGGTAGTCTCATTGACCAATAATTCTCTTTTACCTAGAGACATGACTCTCCTACCCAAAGACCTGACTTTGATAAACAACTGAATTCCATCCCACATACAATATTTGGTTATATGTACCCAGGTATAGCAGAAAGATTTGACATATTGTGGCTATGTTGTTTGCAAGATCATCTTGAAGGCTTGGTTACTGGGTTTGATTCCTTCAAGGACCTCAACTACACAGTAGTAGTAGGTAAAATGGCATCTGACTACACAGGCCATGGTTTTAATCTCCTTGAGAAATCACTAGTAATGCTGAAGCTTCTATATCTGGCCAATAAATACCTAAAGATAGTCACAATAAGTCAACTATTCAAAAGGTCACTATGAGTCAACACTAGGTAGTCTCTCTGACCAATATTTCTCTCGTACTAAAAGACATGACTTTAACAGCCAAGCAGAATCCCACCCCATGACCAATATTTGGTGATATTTATTATTATTATTATTATTATATTATTATACAGGATTTATATAGCGCCGACAGTTTACGCAGCGCTTTACAACATTAGGGCAGACAATACAAGTACAATACAATTCAATACAGGAGGAATCAGAGGGCCCTGCTCGTTAGAGCTTACAATCTAGGAGGGAGGGTCACGTTATACAAAAGGGTAATAGCTGTGGGGGATGAGCTAATGGAGAAAATAGTGCAGTTATTAGATGGAGGCAGGATAGGCTTCTCTGAAGAGGAAAGTTTTCAGGGATCGCCTAAAAGTGGATAAATTTGGAGACAGTCTGACAGATTGGGGTAGGGAATTCCAGAGGATGGGTGAGGCTCGGGAGAAGTCCCGGAGGCGGATATGGGAGGAGGTGATGAGGGAGCTAGAGAGCAGGAGGTCTTGGGAGGAACGGAGATGGCGATTAGGTTGGTATTTTGAGACTAGGTTAGTGATGTAGCTGGGGGCAGAGTTGTGGATGGCTTTGTAACTTATTGTTAGTATTTTGAATTTAATTCGTTGGGCGAGTGGCAGCCAATGGAGGGATTGGCAGAGAGGGGTAGCAGACACTGAGCGGTTTGTAAGGTGGATAAGTCTGGCAGCAGCATTCATGATGGACTGCAGGGGGGATAGTCTGTTTAAAGGTAAGCCAATGAGGAGTGAGTTGCAGTAGTCAAGGCGAGAGATAACCAGGGAGTGAATCAGGAGCTTTGTGGTTTCATTAGTTAGAAAGGGACGTAGTTTAGAGATGTTGCGGAGGTTGAGGCGGCAAGCTTTGGAAAGTGATTGGATGTGGGGCTGAAAGGAGAGTTCAGAATCCAGTATAACACCTAGCACCCTGACATGTGGGGACGGGTGGATGGTTGTGCCATTGCTCTTGACAGAGAAGTCAAGGGGAGAGGCACGTGGGGGAGGATATGTACCCAAGTAGAGCTGAAACGTTTGGCATATTGTGGCTAGGTTTATTTGCAAGCTAGTCTTGAAAGCTTGGGTACTGGGTTTGATTCGCTTAAGGACCTCAATGACATAGTAGTAGTAGTAGGTAAAATGGCATCTGACTACACTGGTCATGGCTTCAGTCTCTGAGATCCATCCCTAGCAATGCTGAAGCTTCTATATCTAGCCAATAAATCCCAAGGGATGGTCACAACAAGTCAACTATCCAAAAGGTCACTATGAGTCAACACTAGGTAGTCTCATTGATCAATATTTCTCTTTTACCCAGAGACATGACAGTCCTACCAAAAACATGACTTGACAGATAAACAGAATTTCACCCCACAACCAAAATTTGGCTATATGTACCCAGGTATAGCTGAAACATTTGACATATTGTTGCTAAGTTGTTTGCAAGTGTAGCACCCTCTAGGTAGGTAGGTGCTAGACATAGTATTTTGGAGCATAGGTAAATTTAGGCAGGCGTGACTGGCAGCCAGGCCTGTTTGTTTTGATTTGGTCTGGGCTGGGAGTGGCTCAGGGTAGCAGCTGGTGACTCACAAGCAACATCACTGAAACCTCCCTCTTCTTTCCAGAAAGTTCTGAAAAGAGAGAAGGAGAGGAGAGGTGGAGCTGCCTGGGGTGTTTTAGGGAGCCCTGACCAATCCCTAACCTGGATTGGCAGGGGACAGGCCTCCTTAAATACTCAGGATCAGCCCAGCTGGGGAGGAGTTGTTGGGTGAAAGAGCTGAAGTGAGAGAGTGTGGAGGTTGTCGGGGCCTTTGAGGGAGCTACCCAGTCTGGGGGGGGGTGTCTTTGGGCCTGGGCTCGGGTGCAGTCGGGACCACTTCCAAGAACACATGGAGAGGTCCTGGACCGGAGGCACAAGAGAGAGCAAGGAGAGGACAGCGGGAGAGAGCACTGCTAAGAGATTCCAGGGAGGACAACTGGTTGCAGCCAGGAGGGCTAGTGAGTGAGGCACAGTTGGGAGGACTGGGGAGGCACGCCTGAGAGGACTGGGAGGTAGCAGTGTGAGATGGGTGCAGAACCATAAGTGTGGACTATGGTGGAAGGAGCAGTGGAAAGAGGCAGCTGCAGCCAGGAGGGCTGGCAGGGCCTGAAGATGGGTCACTGAAATAGGAAGCCGAATGTAGGACAGTATAACAGCCGTGGTTCCAATCTTTTTTGAGAAATACCTAGCAATGGAGTTTCTATATTTGCCAAATAAACCCCAAGGGATGTTCACAACTGGTAAGCTATCTAAAAGGTCACCATGAGTCAACATTAGGTAGTCTCCCTAGTATTTATCTCCTGCTCAGAAAAATTACTTTGATAGACAAATAGAATCCCACCCCACAACCAACATTTGGTCATATGTACCCAGGAACAGCTGAAACATTTGTGGCTGAGTTGTTTGCAAGCTAGTCCTTAAGGTTTGGATACTGGGTTTGATTCCCTCAAGTAATCAACTGCATAGTAGTAGAAGGTTACATTTACATCACACTATAGTGGCCGTGGCTTCAATCTCCTGGAGAAATCACTAGCAGTGCTTCTATATCTGGCCAAGAAATCCTAAAGGATGGTCTCAACAGGTCAGCTATCCAAAAGGTCAACATTGGAGTCAACACTAGGTAGTCTCTCTGACCAGTATTTCTCTCCTACCCAGAGACATGACTTTGATAGATAAACAGAATCCAACCCCTTTAATTTTGAATATAGCAGCCCAAAATCAGAAGAAGAAATCGAGCCTCGTTTAATACCACGTCTTTTTGTTTTCTGCAGCAGTTAATCATATTTTTCTCTTTATTATCCACCGTGCATTGGGAAAATGGCAGTTAGAAAGTGGTTGTTCCCGGCAAATTAGTTCCTTCAGACATTTTATATATTTAAGCTTTATGTGTGTTCGGAAGCTACACATTTTTATCTCTAAATGCAATCATGTAAAGTATTTTCTCCAATCTTGTCTGAAAGAGATACCGAGCATTGGGATCCTTTCAGCAAGGCGAAATATGTATACAACCTGAACCGGCATGAATAAGCTTTTGTGTACAGCGATTTTAAAGAGCTTTGTGTGATGTTTTGCAGCTGGTGTGAAAAGCCAAGGAAGCAAATGAGGGAATGTTCTTAATGTTGGCTGCTTTTTGTCTGGTGTGGAGATAATTCGAACGAAAGCACTTTTTCTGGGCGTCCCGTAGAAGGAACATAATAGAGATTTTATTCAATTCTGAAAAGCTATTTATTGTGATGATCACCTGCCATGTGGTCCAGAGGGGTCCTGGGAACATTGATGATGATGTGACCAGTAAAGTACATATCTTCATATGCAAAGGAAGTCAGAATCCCCACCTGGACCATCAGAAGCTCCTGCAAAATCAGGATTTGTAGGTCTGAAATTTCAGTGTGTCTTAAACAAGAAAATAAAAAACATTTATTGTGAAGATCACCTGCCATGTAGTCCAGAGGGGCCTTGGTACATTGATGATGATGTGACCGGTAAAATATATATCTTCATATGCAAGGGGAGGCAGAATCCCCACCTGGAACAATAGAAGCTTTTGCTTAATCAGGATTTGTAGGTCTGAATTTTCAATGTGTCTTAAACAAGAACTGTCTGGGCTGCCTATAGCAACCAATCTGTATCTCGCCTTACTTGGCCATGTAAAGGAGAATGCAAATGTGGGACGTGTATGGAATTTGTAGCTTTCCCCATGATTTTACGTAAATGCTAACGTTTCCTTCCGAAACCCAAAGACTTCTACCTAAAACTTTTTGTTCTTTTGTAGCACCCTCCTAGAGTAGTGTAGGATGTTAGGTAAATGTAGCTTGCTCCTCTGTAATCAGTGGTGCAGTGGGTGATTGTTTAGGCCTGCTCAGTGTCTCACAGGCTACTACTCTGATTGCTTCCCACTGTATTCTGGAGGATTCTAAAATGATAGTGGAAGGAAGAACAGCATGAACAGCTGGAACATTTCTGGGGCTCCAGCAAATCCGTGGGGAGGTGTGTCCAGTAGGTGGTTGGAGAGCCCATAAATAGTTGGATGCTTGAGGCAAGGGGAGAGACCTCCTAGGTCCAGTCCTGCTGGAGGAGGACCCCCCCCCCCCCGGCTCTGCCCCTGGGGCAAGAGTGCTAGAGGTGCCACTAGAAAGACATTGAGGTCCCGGCTAAGCTTTGGAGTCAGTTTGGGTCTGGTGGAGCTCACTGGAGAAAACCAGGAGGAAGTTGGGGGAAAATTGTCCAGCTGTTCTATGGTGGTGGGAACCTGCATCTTCCTCAGAAGAGGCTGGCAGATATTGGAAGGAGGCAATCATTGTGGCTGTGTGAGTGAATAAATGCAAGAAAGTCAGTGACTATGTGTAGCTTTTGGTCCCTGGGAGAAGTCATAGTCACCATCAGCATAGAGAATCTATTTTTGTACAAGTTCACCAAGATAGTTAAGGCGTCCTTAAAGTGTTCAGTTCATCAGTTTTGTGGTATCCCATGCTCCCCCCTCACCCCATCCAAGTTCATTGTTCTAATAAAACCCTAAAAAGACACCTAGGCTGTTCCTTTGAACCAGTGGAAGAATGGAGGGTGGGGGAGCTACATTTTCAATGCATAGAGAGGAGAAATAGTAAGATATTGGTTAACGTAGGCAATGCAGGCCATCTAATAAGGTTCTTCCTATAGAAACCTTCATAAATGAGGTCCCAAAACTACTTCTTTTCTGATGTTCCCTGGATAAGGTCCATCATGGGAATTCAGCTGTTTTCCTACTTCTTAGCATGCTAAAAAAGTAGTAGACTCTAAACTAAGTCCGAAAATGGCAAATGGATTTTCCAGTGATGCCCCGGACATTTGCTGAGGGACAGAAGACGTAATAATGGTTGACTTCACGCTTTACAGTTGACAGGAGCAAACTCTAAGCTAATGTTATGGAAGAGACAGAGTAACTTTGCTTAGTAACTTGAGCTGGGTTGGTATCAGAGGCCTTACTACATCAGCTTAGGAGAATATGACAGAAACGAGAGTGGAACAGGTGTGCCAGACGACCATGAAGCATAAACAAGGAGGGGAGAAGATTGGCAGAAGGTCTAATCCCTCCAGCATGTGTGTGGCTGATGTCATTGGCTTTGGATGCCACATATCTTGAAAGGACATTAACTCCATGCTTGTAATTTGAAGCTGTCTTGGAGAGGTGGGGGGATAACAATATACCTGTCTAATCCGCTGCAAGCAAATGGGCCTGGGTTCCTATTAGCTGACAAACAAATTGGTAGCTTGTTATTTTAAAAGGTCACATCACCCAAATGAAGAAGAGAAGAAGAAGAGGAAAAGAAGAGCAGAGGAAAGAAAGAGAAAAGGAAAGGAAAAGAGAGCTAGAGGAAAAGAGAGGGGAGGGAGAGAAGAGGAGAGGAGAGAACAAAAGAGATGGAGCAGAGCTAAGAGGAGAGGAGAGACAAAAGAGAACAACATAGTGGAAAAGAGAAGACAAAGAAGACAAGATAAGAGGGAGAGGGGGTGGAAAGGCAAGGTAAAGGGTGAGAAGAGTGAGAGGAAGGGAAGAACAGAAGAAAAGGAGTAGAGAGGAGAGAATAATAAAAGAGAGGGAGAGGAGATCAAAAGAGAGGGGAGGGAAAAAAAGACAAGAGAAGAGGGAGAGTGGATGGAAAGGTAAGGAAAAGAGTGAGGAGAGGGAGAGGGAGGGAAGAATAGAGGAAAGGAATATAGAGGAGAGAATAATATAAGAGAGGGAGAGGAGATCAAAAGAGATGATAGGGGAGGGGGGAAAAGACAAGAGAAGAGGGAGAGGGGATGGAAAGGCAAGGAAAAGAGTGAGGGGAGGGAGAGGAAGGGAAGAACAGAAGAAAAGGAGTAGAGAGGAGAGAATAATAAAAGAGAGGGAGAGGAGATTAAAAGAGAGGGGAGGGGAAAAAAGACAAGAGAAGAGGGAGAGTGGATGGAAAGGTAAGGAAAAGAGTGAGGGGAGGGAAGAATAGAGGAAAGGAATATAGAGGAGAGAATCATAAAAGAGAGGGAGAAGAGAACAGGGGAGAGGAGATTCGAGAGGAAGGGGAAAGAAAGTGGACCAAGAGGAGACAAAAGGGGAAGGTGAGGCGATAAGAGAAAAGCAACTGAAAGGAGAGAAGAGGGAGATGCAAGGAAAAGAGGGTCAATGAGAGAAAAGGAAGAGGAGAAGGAGAGAGGAAGAAGAAAAAGAGAAGTGAGAAGAGGGACATGAAGAGTGAGGAGGGGAGTGGCAAACACAGGAGAGGAAAAGAGGAGAAGGCAAGGGAAAGGAGGAAAAGGATGCAAATAGAAGAGAGGGAAGAGGAGAGGGAGAGTCGTAGAAGAGAGTGGGAGAGAAAGGGAGAGGAGAAGAAGAAAGATAAAGAGAAGAGCTAGGAAGAAAGAAAGAAGAGGAAATGGAGAGGTGGAGTTGGGAGAAAAGCATGTGAAGGGAAGAGGAGAGGCAAAGAGAGGCAAAAAGTAGAGGGAGAGGAGGAGAAGAGAGTGAGAGAGGAGAAGAAAGGGTGAGAGAAGCTGAGAGGAGAGAGAGAGAGGAAGGGAAGGGAAGAGGAGAAGGAGAGTCAGAGAAGAGAGTGGGAGAGGAAAGGGAGAGGAGAAGAAGAAAGAGAGAGAAGAGCTAGGAAGAAAGAAAGAGGAGGAAATGGAAAGGTGGAGTTGGGAGGGAGAAAAGCAGGTGAAGTTAAGAGGAGAGGAAAAGAGAGGCAAAAATTAGAGGGAGAGGAGGAGAAGAGAGTGAGAGAGGAGAAGAAAGGCTGAGAGAAGCTGAGAGGAGAGAGAGAGAGGAAGGGAAGGGAAGAGGAGAGGGAGAGTCGGAGAAGAGAGTGGGAGAGGAAAGGGAGAGGAGAAGAGGAAAGAGAGAGAAGAGCTAGGAAGAAAGAAAGAAGAGGAAATGGAAAGGTGGAGTTGGGAGAAAAGCAGGTGAAGTTAAGAGGAGAGGAAAAGAGAGGCAAAAATTAGAGGGAGAGGAGGAGAAGAGAGTGAGAGAGGAGAACAAAGGGGGAGAGAAGATGAGAGGAGAGAGAGAGGAGGGAAGGGAAAAGGAGAGAAGGAAAAAGAAAGGAGGAGTTGGGAGGAAAGGAGGAAGAGGGAATGGAAGAGGTGGGGAGGGGGAATGGAGGAGAGGGGAGTGGGAAAAAAGAAGAGGAAAGTTAGAGGAGGAGAAGAAGAGAGGAGCTGTGCGGAGAGAGAAAGAATGGAAAGGAAAAGGAGCGGAAGTGAAGAGGAGAGAAAGGGGAGAGAAGGAGCTGGTAGGAAAGGGAGAGGAGGAAAGAGTAGAGGAATTCAAATAGGGGAGGAAGAGGAGAAGAAAGGAGAGGAATGGAATTACAAAGAGATATGAAAGTAGAATGTGAAAAACATGGGGAGGTGGAGAGAAGAAGGAGGAAGAGGGCAGGAGACAGAAAAAAAAAGAGAGCAGAGGAAAGGAGAGGAGAGAGCAGTAGAGCTCAGTTGGAGAGAAGCAGGAGAGATAGGGTGGGATGGAGGGAAGAGATAATGATATCGAGAAGGAGAGAGACAAATGAGAGGTGGAAAAAAGAGCGCAAGAGACAGAGAAATAGATCTGGTAGCTGCACATTGATCAGAGTACAAATTACAGGAGGCATTACAAGCTGCCTCCTCAGTGTGATTTATCCACGGGGATTAATAAATATTAAATACCTCTTTGCGGTTCGACCTGATTTACAGGCATGACGGCTAAGTATTCTCCATACATCATTTATTATACCTAATGCCGCTGTCCAATTTCCTTCATGCTTAGAACAGCTTGTATCATTTGCACAGAACAGGCTGTCCTTAATCAGACAAGGTCTACGTAGCGCCCCCTGCTCCAACCTACCGCAGCTGTTCCTTCCTCTGCCGCTTTGTACATAACCGAAGCGCACTGCTTGGCTTTACAAAGCCGCACCAGTTATGGCGGCGCTCGTATGTAAACAACGGTGTGATTATAAGACGTGGCACCGGTAATCAGAATCCTGGTAGGCCAATAATAAATAGAATAGGCAGCATGCTACAGGGGGTAACAAGCCTCAAAATGTGATCGGTAATGGCTACCATGACAGGTTCTCTTGTAATAATGCTGGGATTGTAAAGTGTAAACCAAAGATCATCACTTTATGAAGATACCTTTACCTTTGGGCTATTACAGATACTGTACCTTGAAGGTTGAGTGCTACGGTTAAAGGGCCCCACCACTGGCATACTGCATTTTTACTGGAAATGGTAGGGGAACCTATCATTTACCAGAAGCTTCTACTACATCAGACCAACCCATCCGTTCACTGATGTTTGGGACACTTTGTGAAGATACCTTTACCTTTCTGCTACTACAGCTTTGAAGGTTGAGTGCTACGGTTAAAGGGCCCCCATACGCTGGCTTTGAGATGTGCCGCTGTCATTGAACCATCATATTTTCTATTGTCAGTGCCGTTAACCATCACCTTTCTTCAGGGCTTATTGCTCTTTTTAATAAGTTCCATTTATCATCATTGGTGCATGTTGTCAGGTCTTGATATGGAGGAGTCGTCAATGGAAATGGCAGGAGAACCCATCATTTACCAGCAGCTTCTATGGTGGTAGCACAGATAGATAGATAGATAGATAGATAGATAGATAGATAGATAGATAGATAGATAGATAGATAGATAGATAGATAGATAGATAGATAGATAGTCTTTTCATGTGACAACACTGAAGAAATGACACTTGTCTACAATGTAAAGTAGTGAGTGTACAGCTTGTATAACAGTGTAAATTTGCTGTCCCCTCAAAATAAACCAACACACAGCCATTAATGCAGTAGTGTATTTAGGTTTTGTGCTGCCCTAGGCCTGACTAAATGCATGTACCCTCTAATTTAAATATGACACACCCCTTCCTGTCAAGGCTACACCCCTTACTGTTTAAGACCCGCCCTTAAATTTTCGAGTGGGGACACTAGTTCTGAGGGCCTGGGGGGGTGGGCAATGGATCCTCCTAATTTGCATAGATTTCCTCTCACTTCCTGTTTGGCTATGGGGCAGGAAGTGAAGGGAAGTCTCCAAAATGGGACAGGGATGGTAAAAAATAAACTGACAGGGGTTATAACCCTCCCTTACTCTATTCAAAATGAAAAAAAATAGTGTTGCCTATAGTTCTACTTTAGGCACAAATTTCTGATAATTTTATGGAGAGGACTAAGAAGATATAACCATGCCAATGGTGCAGCAGAAAACATATAGCACAGTGAGGAAGGTTTGTGGTCCAGGATGAGAGGACAGTCAAAATTATAATCGGTGCCCCCCCCCCCCCCACACACAGTTGCGAAATGCCAGCTGCTCGCATACCGGAATCAGTGAGGCCGTTTTTTGGGGGCACTAGACTAATTTGCCTCTCAGCCCAGTCCACCCCATAAGACTGGTGCTACAGTGTAGCGCAAGTCGGCGGGGACTCTTTCCGTGCTGCCCCCCTGCAAAGTGCTGCCCTAGGCCTGGGCCTTGTTGGCCTAGGCCAGGATACAGCGTTGCATTAATGTCTAAACTGCTGGCAACAAAAGTGAGTACACCCCTAAGTGAAAACGTCCAAATTGGGCCCAAAGTGCCAATATTTTGTGTGGCCACCATTATTTTCCAGCACTGCCTTAACCCTCTTGGGCGTGGAGTTCACAGGTTGCCACTGGAGTCCTCTTCTACTCCTCCATGACGACATCACAGACCTGGTGGATGTTAGAGACTTGGCGCTCCTTCACCTTCCGTTTGAGGATGCTCCACAGATGCTCAATAGGGTTTAGGTCTTGCTTGGCCAGTCAGTGGTCCTTTTGGAGGTGTGTTTGGGGTCTTTATCATGTTGGAATACTTCCCTGCGGCCCAGTCTCTGAAGGGAGGGGATCATGCTCTGCTTCAGTATGTCACAGTACATGTTGGCATTCATGGTTCCCTCAATGATCTGTAGTTACCCAGTGCCGGCAGCACTCAGCCCCAGACCATGACACTCCCACCACCATGCTTAACTGTAGACAAGACACACTTGTCTTTGTTCTCCTCACCTGGTTGCCCCCACACACGCCTGACACCATCTGAACCAAATAAATTTATCTTGGTCTCATCAGACCACAGGACATGGTTCCAGTAATCCATGTCCTTAGTCTGCTTGTCTTCAGCAAATTGTTTGCGGGCTTTCTTGTGCATCATCTTTAGAAGAGGCTTCCTTCTGGGATGACAGCCATGCAGACCAATTTGATGCAGTGTGCGGCGTATGGTCTGAGCACTGACAGGCTGACCCCCCACCCCTTCAACCTCTGCAGCAATGCTGGCAGCACTCATACGTCTATTTCCCAAAGACAACCCCTGAGCATGTGCACTCAACCTCTATGGTCGACCACAACGAGGCCTGTTCTGAGTCAAACCTGTCCTGTTTAACTGCTGTATGGTCTTGGCCACTGTGCTGCAGCTCAGGTTCAGGGTCTTGGCAATCTTCTTATAGCCTAGGCCATCTTTATGTAGAGCATCGATTCTTTTTTTTTTCAGATCCTCAGAGTTCTTTGCCATGAGGTGCCATGTTGAACTTCCAGTGACCAGTATGAGAGAGTGAGAGCGATAACACCAAATTTAACACACCTGCTCCCCATTCACACCTGAGACCTTATAACACTAACAAGTCACATGACACCGGGGAGGGAAAATGGCTAATTGGGCCCAATTTGGACATTTTCACTTAGAGGTGTACTCACTTTTGTTGCCAGCGGTTTGGACATTAATGGCTGTGTGTTGAGTTATTTTGAAGGGACAGTAAATTTACACTGTTATACAAGCTGTACACTCACTACTTTACATTGTAGACAAGTGTCATTTCTTCAGTGTTGTCACATGAAAAGATAGAAGAAAATATTTACAAAAAATGTGAGGGGTGTACTCACTTTTGAGCAATACTGTAGAAAACGTTTCTTGGAAGAAAGGTTAGCAATGACCACAAGAGAGGTTGGAGAACACATAGAGTTTCCAAGATTTATAAGGTGATGGCAGTGTGGCTACACAGATGGATTGCCTTAGATAGAGAATTATATAGCACTGCGGTGCCACGATTGATGTCTTGGTGCTACTACATCAGACCAACCCATCCTTTCACTGATATCTCGGTGAAGCTACATTTACCTTTCTGCTATTACAGACACCTTACCTTGAAGGTTGAGTGCTACAGTTAAAGGGCCAGATTGCCGGCAGACTGCATATTTACCTACTGACCCATATTTAGCTAGGGTCTGTAGGACTTTAGTTGGGCCCTCATAGATAGCTGCATACCTCTTATACCATATTGAGGATATGTGTTGCATTGATTGTTGTTAATTGCTTCTTTCAGCGTCATTCTTCACCTGTCCAACGCGTTTCAGCCAAGGCCTTTCACTAGCGGTAAAAGGGAACAAACACCAATCCTATTTCTGTCCTAGGGTGACGCATTTTCCCTATACCATGTCTATGGAGGAGCAACACTGTCCCTTGAAGTGCTACAGTAAAAGGGCCTCACCACCGGCAGACCGCATTTTTACCCACTGGCCGGAGTTTAGCTAGGGTCCATTTTTACCCACTGGCCGGTGTTTAGCTAGGGTCCATTTTTACCCACTGGCCGGCGTTTAGCTAGGGTCCATTTTTACCCACTGGCCGGCGTTTAGCTAGGGTCCATTTTTACCCACTGGCCGGTGTTTAGCTAGGGTCCATTTTTACCCACTGGCCATTTTTACCCACTGGCCGGTGTTAAGCTAGGGTGTTTAGCTGACCATATTTAGGCCCATATAGATAGTTGAATCCCTCCTCTACCATATCGGGGATATTTGTTGCATTCATTGTTGTTAATCGCTACTTGCAGCGTTGTTCTTTCACCTGCCCAACGCGTTTCAGCCAAGGCCTTTCACTAGCGGTAAAGGGAAAAAACACCAATCCTATTCCTGTCCTAGGGTGATGTATTTTCCCTATACCATGTCTACGGAGGAGCAACATTGTCCCTTGAAGTGCTACAGTAAAAGGGCCTCACCACCGGCAGACCGCATTTTTACCCACTGGCCGGCGTTTAGCTAGGGTTCATTTTTACCCACTGGCCGGCGTTTAGCTAGGGTCCATTTTTACCCACTGGCTGGCGTTTACCCACTGGCCAGTGTTTAGCTAGGGTCCATTTTTACCCACTGGCCATTTTTACCCACTGGCCGGTGTTAAGCTAGGGTGTTTAGCTGACCGTATTTAGGCCCATATAGATAGTTGAATCCCTCCTCTACCATATCGGGGATATTTGTTGCATTCATTGTTGTTAATTGCTACTTGCAGTGTCGTTCTTCCACCTCCCAGTGCGTTTTAGCCAAGTCCTTTCACTGGCGGTAAAGGGAACAAACACCAATCCTATTCACCTTGCTGTGATATTGAGTTGTACCGCTGTCATTGAACAAATGCATTTGCTATTGTCAATCCCGCTAACCATCTTCTTTCTTCAGGGCTTATTGCTCTTTTTATATAGCCCATTTATCGTCATTGGTGCGCGTTGTCAGGTCTAGGTATGGAGGGGTCAATGGAAATGGTAGGAGAACCCATCATTTACCAGCAGCTTCTTACGCGGGTATTATTACATCCATCTTCCTATCTATCTATCTATCTATCTATCTATCTATCTATCTATCTATCTATCTATCTATCTATGTAGAGATAGATATGTTCCCTGGAAGAAAGGTTATCAATAAACATCAGGGAAGTTGGTGGACACAAAGCGTTTCTTACAAGATTTATAAGGCGAAGGCGGTGTGGCTAAGTAGACGGATTGCCTAATGATAGAGGAATAAATGGCACCGCAGTGCCGTGATTGATGTCTCGGCACTACTACATCAGATCTCTAAAATCATTACCGTCTTGTGAGGTTTTGTCAAACGTCAGAGTGAGGACGGTGGAAAAAAAAAATAACACAGAGGGCCTCCGGGAATAAACACATCCCAACACAATAAGTGTGATACGGCCTCTGACAGCGGAGGGCTCCTACAAGACGATGAATGTAGTCAGGTTTTGGATGGGGTTATCACACAGGGTAAAAGGTGACATTGGTCCTTAAAGGGCCAGTCCACCCAAAAATGTCTAAGATCCAACAATCTGATTTAGTTGCCATAATTCCTGACTCTGTTTCTTCTGCTTGGGAGCTTTTAGGTTTCTCCCTACCTTTGTGTGTCCTTGTTACCTTTTTCAGTATATAAAATAAATAAAGAATCCTACAGGGATGATGGGAACCTCTCATAATGGGCACAGCAGGTGTACAGACCCAGGAAGTCAGCACAGGGATGGTGGGAACTTCTCATAATGGGCACAGCAGGTGTACAGACCCGGGAACTCAACACAGGGATGGTGGGAACTTCTCATAATGAGCACAGCAGGTGTACAGACCTGGGAGCTCAGCACAGGGATGGTGGGAACCCCTCATAATGGGCACAGCAGAAGTACAGACCCGGGAACTCAGCTCAGGGATGGTGGGAACCCCTCATAATGGGCACAGCAGAAGTACAGACTCGGGAACTCAGCTCAGGGATGGTGGGAACCCCTCATAATGGACACAGCAGGTGAACAGACCCGGGAACTCATCACATCGATGGTGGGAACCCCTCATAATGGGCACAGCAGGTGTACAGACCCAGGAAGTCAGCACAGGGATGGTGGGAACCCCTCATAATGGGCACAGCAGGTGTACAGACCCAGGAACTCAGCACAGGGATGGTGGGAACTTCTCATAATGGGCACAGCAGGTGTACAGACCCGGGAACTCAACACAGGGATGGTGGGAACTTCTCATAATGGGCCCAGCAGGTGTACAGACCTGGGAGCTCAGCACCGGGATGGTGGGAACCCCTCATAATGGGCACAGCAGGTGAACAGACTCAGGAACTCAGCACAGGGATGGTGGGAACCCCTCATAATGGGCACAGCAGGTGTACAGACCCGGGAACTCAGCACAGGGATGGTGGGAACCCCTCATAATGGGCACAGCAGGTGTACAGACCCAGGAACTCAGCACAGGGATCTCAACAAAAAATAAAAGACTGTCAAGTGATTTAAGTCTTAAGCATCCTCTAAACACTGAAATATTAGTTCCCAGTGGACTGATTTTTCCTCATTGCAAGCCTATCAGTCAGGTCTATCTGTCATGAAAATACATTAGCGTAAATATGGAGCAGCAAAATTGCACGTGAACGCAAACGATCAAAAATAAAAGGTAAAAAACAACTCAGTAAAAAAAAAAAAAAAAAAAAAGCTCTAGAATATCCTTTGGTTCCCCTTTAAGCAAGAAAAAGCAACAAGCAAAAAGGTCTGGAAATGTTGATGTTAACTACAGTCAGAACCGCCAGTTTTTTCTCGGAAATCATCCGTAAAAATCGCTGGACTGAACGAACGGACGCTGATGGAATTAAAGTCAGCACTTATAGAGGGAGCTGCCAGCCTCCATCATGTCTGATTGAAGGCACTTGATAAATTTGGTTGTCTGTATTTTTGGAGTTTGAGCATCAGCCAAAGGGAAGGGGTGTGGGGTGGGGGGGTTGCATTTTTTTTTTTTTTTTTTTGCAGAGCGATCAGGCAGCAATCTTTAAATAACCTTCTGCGTGTCGTCTGCAGATAAAGTATATTTAACCGATAGCTGTAACCGGAGAACTGCAGCAATCTTATTAGTGTGGATCTGCTCCAGAAAAGCCAAGGCAACTTCATCCCTCTCCTGTGAAGGAGTCTAATTGCCTTCTTGGGTATGATGCTGCATTTAGACCATAGCCATGTCTGGGCTCACAGTGACATCTTGTGGAGAAAAATAAGATGACAGCTGCAATGGTAACACATTGAGTCGATGTTGCAAAAATTAAAGTAGATGTAATCCCAATCGCTAACATCCCATGGCATTGTTCATTTCATTGCAATCTTTACGAATTGACAGCTTTTATTTAAAAAAAAAAAGTACCTGGAGATCCTACCATGAAGGTCCAGGTTTTAGTTATGGGGTGACAACATGTCTTCATGCATTGTCAACCTGTTACATACACCTCTGGGGAACACAACAAGACTACAGTGCCGGTGACACTGGATCCTTGTTCAGCCACTTCCTGTTATAGGGTGACAACGCTCCGTTTCTGTCACCGAATTGGGCTCCTGTGTTGTCACCATGTCACACAGGCTTCTGTTGGAGACTGCAAGTGGGCAACTCTACATGCATTACACAGGCATGGTCCTCCACCACCTGGTGTCATCGCTGGGGTGCATGTAGATGAGAAGTGACTGAAAGGGTCTGCAGGAGATCAGTAAGCACTGCGATGTAACGAAGGATGGAAGCAAGTAAGAAATATGTATTTAATGGGGAAAAAAAATGATTGGTTATCATACACAATGCTTTAGCACAATAAATGTCGCCCAGTTAGGGTGTAGATCTGCTTCAGAGAGCTATGAGCACCTCCAATGGGAGCATTGCTTCTACTATCCAGAATTTGTTGCAAGGCACATAAAAAACTGAACTCCAGATAGATATCAAAGACACAAAGTAATCCTTTTTTGTAGTCATTAATTCATCATTAAATGTATTTTTTAAATACAAGAAGTACCTGAGTCTAGTCCGGTATTAGCCTCTTGCAGTCCATGTACAGCAGGGCTGGTGTGTGGAGGAAGCATGCTGATAGGAGGAAATAGCAAAGGGAAAAAGAGATTAACTTATCACTGCGCTGGTTTTTCTTTCACTGTCCAGTCACGGGTTGGGGGCTGGTCCGGGATAACCTATGCTCAGAGGTAGTGGGTGGAATCAGGGTCCCTGTCAGAGTCCCCCTTACATCAGGGTCCTTATCAGAGTCCCCCTTACATCAGGGCCCCCATCACTGTCTCTCTTAAATTGGGGTACCCATCAGAGGCCCTCCTTATATCAGGGTCCCTATCAGAGTCCCCCTTACATCAGGGTCCCCATCAGAATCCCCCTTACATCGAGTTCCCTATCAGGGTCCCCTTTACATCTGGGCCCCCATCAGAGTCCCCCTTACATCAGGGTCCCCATCAGTTTCCACACCAGGTTCCTCATCAGAGCCCCCCCTTACATCAGGTTCCTAATCAGAGTCCCTCTTACATCTGAGTACCTATCAGAGTCCCCCTTACATCTGGGTCCCAATCAGAGTCCCCCTTACATCAGGGTCCCCATCAGAATCCCCATTACATCGAATTACCTATCAGGGTCCCCTTTACATCTGGGTCCCCATCAGAGTCCCCCTTACATCAGGGTCCCCATCAGAGTCCCCCTTACTTTGAGGTCCCTATCAGAGTCCCCCTTACATCAGGATCCTCATCAGTTTCCACATCAGGTTCCCCATCAGAGCCCCCCCCTTACATCAGATTTCTAGTCAGAGTCCTCCTTACATCTGAGTCCCTATCAGAGTCCCCCTTACATCTGGTTCCCAATCAGCGTCCCCCTTACATCAGGGTCCCCATCAGAATCCCCCTTACATCGAACTCCCTATCAGGGTCCCCTTTACATCTGGGTCCCCATCAGAGTCCCCCTTACATCAGGGCCCCCATCAGAGTCCCCCTTACTTTGAGGTCCCTATCAGAGTCCCCCTTATACCAGGGACCCCATCAAAGTCCCCCTTACATCAGGGTCCCTGTCAGATTCCCCCTTAAATCAGGGTTCGTCAGAGCCCTCTCTACATCAAGGCCCCTATCAGAGTCCTCCTTGAATCCGGGTCCCTATGAAAGTCCCCCTTACATCAGGGTTCCTATCAGAGTCCCCTTACATTGGGGTTCCCATCAAAGTCTCCCTTACATCAGAGTCCCCATTAGAGTCCCCCTTACATCAGGGTCCCCATCAAAGGCATGCATTGAATTTTGCTGCCCTTGGGTTAAGCAAAGGAGCACAGGCTTCCTACCAGGAGACGTTTTGGGCACATCTCCCATAGGCTTGTCGTTTTCTCAGCCGCTCCCTCTGATCTATTGGTTTCTTTCCGTGTACCTTTGAAACCCCACTGAACCAGTATGAGGAGGGTTAAGCACTGCTTCAGTTGGTGGCTTTGCGGTGATGCATTCAAATACAACCTGTCCAGGAGCTCCCCCTCCTCCAGACTGACATCCACCAATCAAGACATTTTGATATTGGCATAACTCCACCCAAAACCCAGCCCACTACTTCCCACACTCCCACCAGCCATGATCTGCCTGCCTTGCCCAGAAAAAAACAGAGATGCAGTGATGGCAAGGTGTGTAATGAAAAGGGAAAGGTTTTATTAAAAAAACTTCATTAGCATGTTGATGATGGGGGAGGGGGAAGAACCAGGGAAAGCAAAATCTAAGCAGATTAAACCTTGGCTCTAAATAAATTGGATGTCTAGAATGCGGAGCCGTCTTGGAACATACAGAAGGCGCAGAGAGGGAATTAAACAGAATAATCACAAGCAAGCACAGGGAACACAAAACTAATTTTCGGCCGAGGGCCTTACATTAACGACGACGGGGAGCAGGGAATAAATCAGGCGGTGGCAGCGATATTAACCGACAAGTGGGAGGAATACATTTCACAAGTAGAAGAGGGCAGATGAAGGATGTGGCTGAAGAAGAGCTCCTCCGGTTCTGGGAAAGTTAAAGCAGAACTCCTAACAAAGCAAGTTTTAGAGTGTGGAAGGGTTAGAACCCCTGGCGTGGTTTCATTGGTGCCAGTGTCCCCATAGCACATGCCATCTGGGTGCCCCCAAGACCAAGGTGCTATAATGACACATCCTGGTATCAGTTAGTACTGGTTTGCCCCCCTCGAGCACAGTCCAATTGGCCTATTATTATAGAGTTAGGCTCAATGGACCAATGAGAAGGTTCAGGAGACCAAGAGGCTTAATGGGCCAATAGGAAGGTTCAGGAGGCCGAAAAGCTTGACTGGCCAATAGGAAGGTTCAGCAGACCGAGAGGCTTAACGGGTCAATAAGAAGGTTCAGAAGACCGAGAGGCTTAACCAGCCAATAGAAAAGTTTAGGAGACCGAGAGGCTTAACCAGTCAATAGGAAGGTTAAGGAGATCCAGAGGCTTAACTGGTCAATGGGAAGGTTAAGGAGACAGGGAAGAGCTTAATTTCTTCTCCTCTACACTAGAGAAATGGACCTTTCATTGCAAGTGTAATAGGCACATGTCGTAGGGACTTTGGATCTGCCATGGGTATGAATTTGGAGTATATTCACTGTAGGGCATAGGGGCTGCCATATTTATGATGTCCTGTAAATGTTATATTCAATGTTGAGCAGTACAGCCATCATTTTGAAGGTTTCGGATTCATCAAATATACATCAACTCTGAGTGTATGCCTCTTCAGATCAGTATGTAGGACTTGCAATAGGCTCCATCTCATTGTTATCTCCTGGGAAAAGGGGGCACTGAGTTGCCCGGTGGTTTCAGAAATAAAGCCCCCAATGCCAGTTCTGAAATGGGCTCCTCCACCAACTTGTAAGCATCCAATGCACAAGCACCCTCCTCCAAAGAAGCACATGGGACCCATTAAGAGACATCCCTTTGGGCACAGCTAAGGGAGCATAGCTAAGAAGTCTTCAGAGACTCTGGCTATTGCCTGCAAAGTCCCTTGACGCAGATGGCAGACCAGAGTATTTATGTATTGCCCTCACAAATGCCTGTATTACCTACAAATTGCCATGATTACCCATTTTTTGCCCGCGCATAAGCTCAACTGCCCATTTTCGGCTCACATATTGCCACGATTGTCCCCTGATTGCCCACCTATAACCTCAATTGCCCATTTTCTGCCCACTAATTGCCATGACTGTCCCTTGGCTACCCACATATCACCTTCATTTCCCATTTTCTGCCCACATACTTCCATGGTTGTCCCTTGGTTGCCCACGTATCACCTCAATTGCCCATTGGCTGACCATGTTTTTCCATGATTGTCCCTTGGTTGACCATATATTGCTTCAGTTGCCCATTGGCTGACCACATATTGCTATGACTACCCCTTGGTTGCCCACATATCACCTTGATTTCCCAATTGCTGCCCACATATTGCATGTTTGCCCCCTGGTTGCCCACTTATCACCTCAGTTGCCCATTGGCTGACCACACATTGCCATGATTGTCCCTTGGTCACCCACATATCACCTTAATTGACAATTTTCTGCCCACATATTACCATGTTTGCCCCTTGGTTAAACACATATCACCTCAATTGCCCTTTGGTTGACCATGTATTGCCATGATTGCCCCTTGATTGCTCACTTATCAACTCAGTTGCCCATTTTGACTGTGTATTGCGATATTTGTCCCTTGGTTGTCCATGTATAGCCTCAGTTGCCCATTGCTGACCACACATTGCCATGATTGTCACTTGGTTGCTCACGTATCACCTCAATTGCTCATTTGCTGTCCACATATTGCCATGTCTGCCCCTTAGGTACCCACATATCACCTCAATTGGCCATTTGCTACCCACATATTTCCATGTTTACTCCTTGGTTGATCACCTCAATTGCCCATTGGTTGACCATGTATTTCCATGATTGTCCCTTGGTTGTCCATGAGTAGCCTCAGTTTCCCATTGCTGAACACACATTACCATAATTGTCCCTTGGTTGCCCAGGTATCACCTTAAATTCCCATTTGCTGCCCACATATTGCCATGATTGTTCCTTAGTTGCCCATGTTTTGGCTCGATTGCCTATTGGCTGACCACACTTTTTCCATGTTTGTTCCTTGGTTGCCCATGTATCACCTCAGTTTTCCATTTGCTGCCCACATATTGCCATAATTGCCCCTTGGTTGCCCATGTATCACCTCGATTACCCATTGGCTGACCACACATTTGCCATGTTTGTCCCTTGGTTGCCCAAGAATCGTCACAACTGTGCTCAAGTATTGCCACCATGGTTCACTTGTTACTCATACATATTCACTATTTCTCACATATTGCCATGATGGACAGTGCTTTGCCCACAATTCTTTTTACTGCTAGCGTGCTGCCCACATTTATTCCCTACATTCTGCCACACGTGCCAGTGTGTTGCCCATAATTTGGCCCATTCACCCTTATATTATTCTACTTTGGCACCAAGTTAGCGCTGTTTGTTAAAAAAAAAACAGCCTTTATACATAAAACGGAAATAAACTCCACTATACTTACCATCTTCTCCAGCACTCCCTCACCGATGCTTCGTCTGGTCTCCTTCTGGGTTCTACAAATCATGCCTCTAAAGTCACACCATTACAAGATGGATAAGAATAAAAAAATTTTTACTGAATGAGAAGGAGTTGCTGTTTTTGAAGTGTAGACTGATGTAGCACCCTGATGTTTAGGCAGGGTTGTTCCTAAATGTACCTGCCAGGTGTATTTGCCCTGGCAAATTGTGAGGAATCAATTGAGTTCGCCCTAAGTCTGGAATTGCTGCACTTCTCTCCTCAGGCGCTAGGTGGCCGGGTACCTCGTGAGATTAGATAAGACAAAGGGCAAAGCAAGGACAGATTAGGAGTATATGGGGGTATCTCAGCCAATGGGCAGGGCTTTTCTTAAATCCCTTGGCCTGCTGGGAGAACCTATATATTTGGGTGGAGTCAGGTGATCATTGTTCTGTGCCACCTGGACGGCTGTCTGGGTGGACGTGTGTTGTGCTGCCCCGGGCTGCTAGGTCAGAGTTTGGGGCTATCCCGGTAACATCTGGCTGCTAGGCTGTCTGAGGGCCTATCCAGAAGCAAGAGAGTAGCATAGGGTTGGGACTGCGGCTTGCAGTCCAACCAGAAGTGGCGGTTCTGTCGGCCGGAGAACCTGTCGTGTGGGGAAGCTGTCGCCACTAAGGGGCCTACCACCTTGTTACCAGGGACCACCGTGAATAGCTGAAGCAAGTACTGGAGCAGTATTCTCACCAATCGGGGACGGTGAACAATAGGGAAACTTCAGCAGGTGCCAAGCCAGGGACCCAACCAGTGGGGTGACGCTTGAGGAGCATCTGGAGTGCCAAGCCAGGGACCCAGCAGGGAAGCAGGATTGACGCTTGAGGAAGATGCTAAAGTAAGAAAATTGGAGGAGCTCGCGGGATTCAGTGGCAGTGAATCAGCAGGTCTAGCAGAGGCGTTGCTATGTGGCAAAAACCAGGGGCTTCAGCCCGAAGTCCAAAAACCGGGGGGGGGGGGGGTTGGCGCGGCTTTTCTTTTAGCTGGGTGGTGGGGATGTATGACTTACCAGTGCCCATCAATGCTGACAACAGTAAACACACCTGCCTGACCTACATACACTGACCTGCCTGACCGACATACATTGACCTACATACAATGACCTACATACACTGACCTACATTCACTGACCACTGACCTACATACACTGACCTACATACACTGACCTACATACACTGACCATTGACCTACCTACACTGACCTACATACACTGACCACTGACCTACATACACTGACCACTGACCTACATACACTGACCACTGACCTTCCTGACCTACATACACTGACCACTGACCTACATACACTGACCACTGACCTACATACACTGACCACTGACCTGCCTGACCTACATACACTGACCACTGACCTACATACACTGACCACTGACCTACATACACTGACCACTGACCTACATACACTGACCTACATACGCTGACCACTGACCTACATACACTGACCACTGACCTGCCTGACCTACATACACTGACCACTGACCTACATACACTGACCTACATACACTGACCTACATACACTGACCACTGACCTACATACACTGACCACTGACCTACATACACTGACCTACATACACTGACCACTGACCTACATACACTGACCACTGACCTACATACACTGACTGCTAACCTACCTGACCTACATACACTGACCTACCTGACCTACATACACTGACCTAGATACAATGACCTATATACACTGACCTACATACACTGACCACTGACCTACATACACTGACCACTGACCTACATACACTGGCCTACATACACTGACCTACATACATTGACTGCTAACCTGCCTGACCTACATACACTGACCTACCTGACCTACATACACTGACCACTGACCTACATACACTGACCTACATACACTGACCACTGACCTACATACACTGACCACTGACCTACATACACTGACCTACATACACTGACCATTGACCTACATACACTGACCTACATACACTGACCACTGACCTACATACACTGACATTGACTGCTAACCTCCCTGACCTACATACACTGACCTACCTGACCTACATACACTGACCACTGACCTACATACACTGACCTACATACACTGACCACTGACCTACATACACTGACCACTGACCTACATACACTGACCTACATACACTGACCATTGACCTACATACACTGACCTACATACACTGACCACTGACCTACATACACTGACCACTGACCTACATACACGGACCTACATACGCTGACCACTGACCTACATACACTGACCACTGACCTGCCTGACCTACATACACTGACCACTGACCTGCCTGACCTACATACACTGACCACTGACCTACATACACTGACCACTGACCTACATACACTGACCACTGACCTGCCTGACCTACATACACTGACCACTGACCTACATACACTGACCACTGACCTACATACACTGACCACTGACCTACATACACTGACCTACATACGCTGACCACTGACCTACATACACTGACCACTGACCTGCCTGACCTACATACACTGACCACTGACCTACATACACTGACCTACATACACTGACCACTGACCTACATACACTGACCTACATACACTGACCACTGACCTACATACACTGACCAACATACACTGACTGCTAACCTACCTGACCTACATACACTGACCTACCTGACCTACATACACTGACCTACATACAATGACCTATATACACTGACCTACATACACTGACCACTGACCTACATACACTGACCACTGACCTACATACACTGACCTACATACATTGACTGCTAACCTGCCTGACCTACATACACTGACCGCTGACCTGCCTGACCTACATACACTGACCACTGACCTACATACACACACTGTGTGTCTGACCTACCTCAGCTCAGCCGTGATGTGCGGTCACAGCAGGCAGTCAGTCACTTGTCACCGTCAGAGAGGAGCCGAGGAGGAGAGGAGAGCCACCCACCCGAGAGGGGATGTAGCGTTCCCGCCTTCTGGAGCCAGCAGGCTAAAATGGATGTCACGTCACACGTCCCGCTCCAGAAGGCGGGAGCTGCGGCACTCGGCCACTTTCGGCTGCACTCGGCCGCTTTGGCACTCTGGGACTTGGCTGCTTTCGGCTGCACTCGGCCACTTTCAGCCAATATGGCACTCGGGGACTAACTCGGCTACTTTCGGCCGCACTCGGCTGCTATGGCACTCGGGGACTCAGCTACTTTCGGCCGCACTCGGCCACTTTCGGCCGCACCCGCAATCAGATCGGTCCCGGCGCCCGGAGCTCGGGGCTAACAATGGTATGCAGCATTCCATAGACTCGGGGCTTTTCGGGGTCATGTTCAGGGCTTCAGCCCCCCCAGCCACCCCCTCCCTACGCCCCTGTAGTGAGAGAGACTGGGAGCTAAAGGAGTTCATTATAACTTGTGTTAGGAAGTGTTCGAAGACTGTTGCCATAGGAGACAGCATTCCTACACATGCAGGTGTGGTGTCTTGCTGGATGCCTTTCCCTGCATGGCTGTCTACCTGTAGAAGTCTCGGAGTCTGCCAATTAACATTGCAACTACCTAAGGGTGTCCTGGCCCTAACCCTCTCTCCCACAGTTATGTTCAAGAGAAAAAAAAATCTCTTTGCATTTAAGAAGTGTCTGGCGCCCATGAATCTATCTTGCATTACACCCACTATGCCTTGCAACCCACTCTATACAGAAGGATGTCCGCTGTCCCTGGCTCTGGAGGTTCTCATTGGACTGAAGGAGGCATGGGACCTTGCTACACTTAGAATATTTTTGTAGCTTTGGGTAGAGTGTGAAAGGGTTAGAACCCCCCAGGTGAAGTCACCCTATTTGTCCTTGGGGGGGCGCTGTCATCAGATTGAAAGAAGAAAATGTGAAAATTTTTACAGTTGTCACTGAAACAGGAGGTGAGGATAAATCTTCCAATGGGGGTTACCTGTATTCCAGTGACAACTGTCTAAAACGATTCCCCCTGGTATATCGATAGCAGTGATGGTGTACCTTGTCACCCCTGATGTTTTGGAACTACATTTCCCATGATGCTCCACTACACTGCAGAGTGCATTAGCATCAAGAGGAAATGTAGTTCCACAACATCTGGGATGCCAAGGTTCGCCATCACTGGTCTATAGGATAGGGAACAAAGGGAAATTTCCTCATTTGGAACACAAACAGTAGTAAAAAAAAAGAAAAAAAACTCTATCCATAACTAAAAAAAAACAAAGTTTTTGCTTTGGATACACTTTAGGTATGGAACATAATAAATGCAATAAATAATATAACAAAACAATAAATAAAAAGAATAGAATTATGGATACGTGTTCCATAGGAAACAATGCTAAATGGACTGTACTGCAAATCTGCAAAATGCAAAAAGCACTAAAAATGCATAGGTGTGAATCCAGCCTTAAAAGAGCCCAGCCCTCCTTTAAATTCAACTTATAACCACAAGATGGCAGCGCAACCCCCGACTCCACCTTGTCGCAGACACATCTGGAAAGACACGTGGCGGCGTCCTTACGAGCGATACCGGGGTGATGTATCATACAACGCCTACACCCGCCGCGCTCATAGGACGCAGCCAATGGAGAGATGGACCAATCGTTTCATTCTGTCTCCCCCATAGCCATTGGAATTTTCCTGGACAATGAGCATGTTCAAAGGCTTCACCCGGGAGAAAATACTCAACGCCTCGCCATCTCAGCTGCTTGACGCCATCAATTTTTTTTTTCTGTTGTCATTTTTCTTCCTCCTGAAACTAATTATCTCCCCATCCATAATAAGGATGAAAAAAAAAAGAGAAAACATGAAGCGTCTGGCCAATAAATAATGCCTGTCATGTTGAAACGAGGGATGAAGGAAAGGAAAAACAACTGTCCTTATTTTTCTTTAAATCCATTTTATTTATTATTTATTTATGTATTTATTTAAATTACTTTTTTTCTACATTTATTTATTATTCATTTGCAGTAGTTTATTTATTATTTATTTATTTGATTGATTTTGATATTTAGCACCTATTCACACCGGTGTGACATGTAATTTACCAAATTGCCCCTAAAGTCGCATCCAATGTATTTCTATGGCACTGTTTCAATCGGTGCGATTTTGAAGGAGCGCGATTTTAAAAAAAAGTTCCTTCACTATTTCTTTTCGCGATTTCGTGTGTGACTTGCATTGTACATCTGCGCATGAGATCGCACAGATGTCGGCAAGCAGCAGATGAAGTCGCACTGAAGTGGTGCAGTTTCAAAAGCCACATTCAGCGTGAATGGGGGCTTAATGTATTTATGTGTTATTAATTTAGTTACTTTATTTATTTATTTTACATATTTAGTTTACTAATGTATTATTTATTTAGTTAAGTTATTTATTTTTTATTTTAATTTGTTTATCTATTATTCATTTAGTTAATTTATTTATTATTTTGTTTTAATTTTTTATGTATTATTAATTTAGATATTATTTGATGTATTTATTTTATATTTAATTTACTTATGTATTATTCATTTCATTAAATTATTTATTATTTATTTACATTATTTATGTGTTATTCAATTTTATTATTATTTATTTATTTAATTACTTGTTTGTTTATTTATTTTATATTTTACTTGTTTGTGTATTTATTATTTATTTTGTTATTTATTTAATTTATGTATGTATTTGTTTATTTTATTAAATCATGTATGTAGTAAATACATGTATTTCGTTTATTCATTTATTTTTAGAACCTATGCCGGGTTTTTTTCCTGTGTTGTGGGCGCCGTTACAGCAGTACCAGACAGGAAGTGAGGGAAAATGTTCGACATCAAAGTCGGGGAAGGCTAGAACTTCCTTCACCTTTTAATCCTTGACCAGAGAAAGAAAAAAAAAAACAGAGGCTGTTGCATAAAATAGACCAGTGTTGGTGAACCTTGGCACCCCAGATGTTTTGGAACTACATTTCCCATGATTCTCATGCACTCTGCAGTGTAGTTGAGCATCATGGGAAATGTAGTTTCAAAACATCTGGCGTGTCACATACTATGGCGTGTCACATATTATGGCCCGAGAAATGCTTTACCTTCAATGGAATGCAAAATATGATACAACAAATGTTGAGAAGTCTACCCCAAACCAGAGGGCTAAAGCCTTATCAATATTAGTCGGACAAATAGGTCAAAGATGCTGTTTGTTGTTGTCTATCAACGCGTTTCGGGGTTTTAATTAAGCTCCTTCATTGGGGCTTTAGATCAGAATTTTTAGTGTTAACTGAAAGGTGCTGTCATTGGTAACAAGTTAAGCTGGCCATAGATTGTGCAAATTTTTGGCCGATTCCTTATGAACCATCTGAAATTCAACTGGTGGGTGATCTTGTTGCCACCCTCCGACAAATTAAAGAAGCCAGACTGAATTGCATAGAGAAGCACAGAGACCCAGTGATCACATCACTGGTTGCTAAAATAAGATATGTAATAAAAACAAAGTTTTTATGTAAGCATAAGTAGAATGTTGGTGATAAGGGGGGGGAAGGAATCAGGGAAGTCGTCATGATCAGCTGGGCAGAATGGAAGAGAAGTGCGAAGAGCTAAAGCTACACATTGCAATCTGCATAGATATCAGAGAAAGAGGAGGAGTGAGATACATTGTTTCAGATGCAGAGGGGATCTACAAATAGAGGTTTACACAGAGAAGAAAATGATACAAAGTTTCCAGTGAAGGGTCTTCTTGTTAATACAAAGACATTTTTTGAGAAATGTGCCCATAAACCCTGATGGTTTGGGGAAGATGGTTTGGAGAAGGTGGTTTGGATGGTTTGGGGAAGGTGGTTTGGAGAAGGAGGTTTGGGGAAGATGGTTTGGAGTAGGTGGTTTGGATGGTTTGGGGAAGGAGGTTTCAGGTGCAGAGGGGATCTACAGACAGACGTTTACACAAAAGAAAATGACACAGAGTTTCCAGTGAAGAGTCTTCTTGTTAATGCAAAGACGTTTTAGAGAAATGTGCCCATAAACCCTAATGGTTTGGAGAAGGTGGTTTGGGGAAGATGGTTTGGGGAAGGAGGTTTGGATGGTTTGGGGAAGGAGGTTTCAGATGCAGAGGGGATCTACAGACAGAGGTTTACACAGAGAAGAAAATGATACAAAGTTTCCAGTGAAGGGTCTCCTTGTTAATACAAAGACATTTTAGAGAAATGTGCCCATAAACCCTGATGGCTTGGGGAAGGTGGTTTGGAGAAGGAGGTTTGGGGAAGATGGTTTGGGATGGTGGTATGGGGAAGGTGATTTGGAGAAGGGGGTTTGGGGAAGATGGTTTGGGGAAGGTGGTTTGGGGAAGGTGATTTGGATGGTTTGGGGAAGGTGGTTTCAGGTGCAGAGGGGATCTACAGACAGAGGTTTACACAGAGAAGAAAATGATACAAAGTTTACAGTGAAGGGTCTCCTTGTTAATACAAAGACATTTTAGAGAAATGTGCCCATAAACCCTGATGGTTTGTGGAAGGTGGTTTGGGGAAGGTGATTTGGAGAAGGAGGTTTGGGGAAGATGGTTTGGAGAAGGTGTTTTGGAGAAGGTGGTTTGGGGAAGATGGTTTGGGAAAGGTGGATTGTGGTTTGGGGAAGGTGGTTTGGATGGTGGAAGGAGGTTTGGATGGTTTGGGGAAGGAGGTTTGGATGGTTTGGGGAAGGTGGTTTGGGGAAGGAGGTTTCAGATGCAGAGGGGATCTGCAGACAGAGGTTTACACAGAGAAGAAAGTGATACAAAGTTTCCAGTGAAGGGTCTTCTTGTTAATACAAAGACATTTTTTGAGAAATGTGCCCATAAACCCTGATGGCTTGGGGAAGATGGTTTGGAGAAGGTGGTTTGGATGGTTTGGGGAAGGAGGTTTCAGGTGCAGAGGGGATCTACAGACAGACGTTTACACAGAAGAAAATGACACAGAGTTTCCAGTGAAGGGTCTTCTTGTTAATGCAAAGACGTTTTAGAGAAATGTGCCCATAAACCCTAATGGTTTGGAGAAGGTGGTTTGGGGAAGATGGTTTGGGGAAGGAGGTTTGGATGGTTTGGGGAAGGAGGTTTCAGATGCAGAGGGGATCTACAGACAGAGGTTTACACAGAGAAGAAAATGATACAAAGTTTCCAGTGAAGGGTCTCCTTGTTAATACAAAGACATTTTAGAGAAATGTGCCCATAAACCCTGATGGCTTGGGGAAGGTGGTTTGGAGAAGGAGGTTTGGGGAAGATGGTTTGGGATGGTGGTATGGGGAAGGTGATTTGGAGAAGGGGGTTTGGGGAAGATGGTTTGGGGAAGGTGGTTTGGGGAAGGTGATTTGGATGGTTTGGGGAAGGTGGTTTCAGGTGCAGAGGGGATCTACAGACAGACGTTTACACAGAGAAGAAAATGACACATAGTTTCCAGTGAAGGGTCTTCTTGTTAATGCAAAGACGTTTTAGAGAAATGTGCCCATAAACCCTGATGGTTTGTGGAAGGTGGTTTGGGGAAGGTGATTTGGAGAAGGAGGTTTGGGGAAGATGGTTTGGAGAAGGTGTTTTGGAGAAGGTGGTTTGGGGAAGATGGTTTGGGAAAGGTGGATTGTGGTTTGGGGAAGGTGGTTTGGATGGTGGAAGGAGGTTTGGATGGTTTGGGGAAGGAGGTTTGGATGGTTTGGGGAAGGTGGTTTGGGGAAGGAGGTTTCAGATGCAGATGGGATCTGCAGACAGAGGTTTACACAGAGAAGAAAGTGATACAAAGTTTCCAGTGAAGGGTCTTCTTGTTAATACAAAGACATTTTTTGAGAAATGTGCCCATAAACCCTGATGGCTTGGGGAAGATGGTTTGGAGAAGGTGGTTTGGATGGTTTGGGGAAGGAGGTTTCAGGTGCAGAGGGGATCTACAGACAGACGTTTACACAGAAGAAAATGACACAGAGTTTCCAGTGAAGGGTCTTCTTGTTAATGCAAAGACGTTTTAGAGAAATGTGCCCATAAACCCTGATGGTTTGGGGAAGGTGGTTTGGGGTAGATGGTTTGGGGAAGCTGGTTTGTGGTTTGGGGAAGGAGGTTTGGATGGTTTGGGGAAGGTGGTTTGGATGGTTTGGGGAAGGAGGTTTCAGATGCAGAGGGGATCTACAGACAGAGGTTTACACAGAGAAGAAAATGATACAAAGTTTCCAGCGAAGGGTCTCCTTGTTAATACAAAGACATTTTAGAGAAATGTGCCCATAAACCCTGATGGCTTGGGGAAGGTGGTTTGGAGAAGGAGGTTTGGGGAAGATGGTTTGGGAAGTTGGTTTGGATGGTTTGGGGAAGGAGGTTTCAGGTGCAGAGGGGATCTATAGACAGACGTTTACACAGAAGAAAATGACACAGAGTTTCCAGTGAAGGGTCTTCTTGTTAATGCAAAGACGTTTTAGAGAAATGTGCCCATAAACCCTGATGGCTTGGGGAAGGTGGTTTGGAGAAGGAGGTTTGGGGAAGATGGTTTGGGATGGTGGTATGGGGAAGGTGATTTGGAGAAGGGGGTTTGGGGAAGATGGTTTGGGGAAGGTGGTTTGGGGAAGGTGATTTGGATGGTTTGGGGAAGGTGGTTTCAGGTGCAGAGGGGATCTACAGACAGACGTTTACACAGAGAAGAAAATGACACATAGTTTCCAGTGAAGGGTCTTCTTGTTAATGCAAAGACGTTTTAGAGAAATGTGCCCATAAACCCTGATGGTTTGTGGAAGGTGGTTTGGGGAAGATGGTTTGGAGGAGGTGGTTTGAAGAAGGTGGCTTGGGGAAGATGGTTTGGGAAAGGTGGATTGTGGTTTGGGGAAGGTGGTTTGGATGGTTTGGGGAAGGAGGTTTGGATGGTTTGGGGAAGGTGGTTTGGATGGTTTGGGGAAAGTGGTTTGGGGAAGGAGGTTTCAGATGCAGATGGGATCTACAGACAGAGGTTTACACAGAGAAGAAAATGATACAAATTTTCCAGTGAAGGGTCTTCTTGTTAATGAAAAGACATTTTGAAAAATGTGCCCATAAACCCTCATGGTTTGGGGATGGTGGTTTGGGGAAGATGGTTTGGGGAATCTGGTTTGTGGTTTGGGGAAGGTGGTTTGGATGGTTTGGGGAAGGTGGTTTGGATGGTTTGGGGAAGGAGGTTTGGATGGTTTGGGGAAGGTGGTTTGGATGGTTTAGGGAAGGAGGTTTGGATGGTTTGGGGAAGATGGTTTGGGGAAGGAAGTTTCAGATGCAGAGGGGATCTACAGACAGAGGTTTACGCAGAGAGGAAAATGTTACAAAGTTTCCAGTGAAGGGTCTTCTTGTTAATACAAAGACATTTTAGAGAAATGTGCCCATAAACCCTAATGGTTTGGGGAAGGTGGTTTGGGAAGGTGGATTGAGGAAGATGGTTATGGGAAGATGGTTTGAGAAAGGTGGTTTGGGGAAGGAGGTTTGGGGAAGGTGGGTTGGAGAAGGTGGTTAGGAAGGAGGAAGAAGAATAGAGGAGAGGGAGAAGTATAGTAGAGAATGGGAAGGGTACAGCAGAGAAAAAAGAGTGGGAGAAGTATAGAGAAGTATAGAGATGGGGATTGGGGAAGTATAGAGGAGAGGGGGAAATATAGAGGAGAGAAAAGAATAGAGGAGAGGGAGAAGTATAGAGGAGAGAGAAGAATAGAGGAGAGGGAGAAGAATAGAGGAGAGGGAGGAGAAGTATGGAGGAGAGGGAGAAGAATAGAGGAGAGGTAGAAGATTAGAGGAAGGGGAGAAGTGGAGGAGAGTGGGAAGAATAGAGGAGATTGAGGAGAATTATAGAGGAGAGTGGGATTTAGAGAGGAGATGGGGAGTATAGAGGAGAGGGGGAGTATAGAGGAGAGGGAGAAGTATAGAGGAGAGTGGAATTTAGAGAGGAGAGGGAGAAGAATAGAGGAGAGGGAGAAGGAGGGAAGTGTAGAGGAGAGGAAGACGAATAGAGGAGAGGTAGAAGTATACCTCTCCTCTCCTCTCCTCTCCTCCCCTCCCCTCCTCTCCTCTCCACCAGTTGCTGCTCACCCCTCCCCTCCCCCTCTTTGCAGTAAGCGGAGTGTTCTCCTCATCCCCCGGTGTCCCGGTACACCGGATCATCCTCATCCCCGGCCTCCTGGGGGGGGACCCGCTCTCACATTCATCATTATCCTTCCAGCAGCCAATCAGAGGCGGAGGCGGGCTCCCCGTGCTCTCCCGGAGATGCTCATCCCCGGGGTTGCCATAGGTACGGTTGTCGTTAGCAACCGGGGAGCCCCATCCGCCTAGGCAGAGGAGAATGCGGGGCTTGGCGGAGACGGCGGCGGAGAGGAGGCGGAGGAGAAGCCGGGAGAGGCAACAGTGATCTGGGAGGACGGGAACCGGGATGTCGGAGTTCTTCATCAACAGGTAGAGCCCATCACCCCAAAATCTGCATGGAGGAGGGGAGAGCCCGTCACCCCAATATCTGCATGGAGGAGGGGAGAGCCCGTCACCCCAATATCTGCATGGAGGAGGGGAGAGCCCGTCACCCCAATGTCTGCATGGAGGAGGGGAGAGCCCATCACCCCAATATCTGCATGGAGGAAGGGAGAGCCTATCACCCCAATATCTGCATGGAGGAAGGGAGAGCCCATCACCCCAATGTCTGCATGGAGAAGGGGAGAGACCATCACCCCAATGTCTGCATGGAGGAGGGGAGAGACCATCACCCCAATGTCTGCATGGAGGAGCTATGGAGCATGCCATGGCAGGGAGCAGGATTCCAGGCAGAGGCAGGGGCAGGGGGCACCCAGCATGGCAGAGATGATGGGGGACCCAATACTGAGACTGGAAGAGGCATGGGAGGATGGGGACCCTAAAACTGGTTTAGGGTGGGAAGAGGCTGGGATAAGTGGTATCCTAATACTAGTGCAGGGTGGGGGGGGGGGCTGGGGTGAGAAGTACCCTAATATTAGTACAGGGTGGAGGAGAGGCTAGGATAAGTAGTACCCCAATACTAGTAAAGAGTGGAGGAGAGACTGGTATGAGTGGTACCTCAATACTAGTGCAGGGTGGGGAGAGGCTGGTATGAGAACTACCCTAATAATTGTACATGGTAGGGGGGAGGCTGGGAAGAGTGGTACCCAAATACTAGTACAGGGTAGAGAAGAGGCTAGGATGAGTGGTACCCCAATACTAGTAAAGAGTGGAGGAGAGGTTGGGATAATGGTACCTCAATACTACTATAGGGTGGGGAGAGGCTGGTATGAGTGGTACCCTAATACTAGTACAGGGTGGGGAGAGGCTGGGATGAGTAGTACCCTGATACTAGTACAGGGTAGGGAGAGGCTGGCATGAGTGGTACCCTAATGCTAGCACAGGGTGGAGAAGAGGCTAGAATGAGTGGTACCCCAATACTAGTATATGGTGGGGAGAGGCTGGGGTGAATGGTACCCTAATATTAGTACAGGGTGGATAAGAGGCTAGGATGAGTGGTACTCCAATACTAGTAAAGAGTGGAGGAGAGGCTGGGATGAGTGGTACGTCAATACTAGTATATGGTGGGGAGAGGCTGGGATGAATGGTACCCTAATACTAGTACAGGGTGGGGAGGGGCTGGGATGAATGGTACCCTAATACTAGTACAGGGTGGGGAGGGGCTGGGATGAATGGTACCCAAATACTAGTACAGGGTGGGGAGGGGCTGGGATGAGTAGTACTCTGATACCAGTACAGGGTGGAAAAGAGACTAGGATAAGTGGTACCCCAATACTAGTAAAGAGTGGAGGAGAGGTTTGAATGAGTGGTACCTCAACACTAGTATATGGTGGGAAGAGGCTGACATGAAGGGTACCCTAATACTAGTACAGGGTAGGGAGAGGCTGGCATGAGTGATACCTTAATACTAGTAGAGGGTCAGGGGAGGCTGGGATGAGTCATACGCTAAGATTGGTACAGGATAGAGGAGAGCCAAGGATTAGTGGTCCTCAATACTGGTACAGGGTGGAGGAGAGGCTAGGATGAGTGGTACCCTAACTAATACCGGTCTAAGGTAGAGGAGAGAAAACAGTCCATGTTAACCCCTTCAGAAGCAGAGGGCAGCAAATTGTGCACTGTGAGACTATCAGCTTTGGCTACAGTCAAGCTACAAGTCAACCAAGAAGAACCTTCTTCCTTATATATCAGATAGTAGTAATAGTAGTCTGTCCTATAATGTGTCTTCAGTCTATGAACCATGTCCCCAATCTCCAACACCTTCTCTATAATTTACAGTCTCTGACCATCTCCTGTAGTATGTCGGCAGTCTCTGACCATCTCCATTCTCCTGTAGTATGTCAGCAGTCTCTGACCATCTCCTGTAGTATGTCAACAGTCTCTGACTATCTCCTGTAGTAGGTCTGCAGTCTCTGACCATCTCCTGTAGTACGTCTGAAGTCTCTGATCATCTCCTGCAGTACAGCAGTCTCTTTGAATAAATATTTTTACTGCATTTACTCTTGTTACTTAGTGGCTAAACTGTGCTTACCTCATCTAAAGTCCCAAGGAGACTTCTTGTATATATTTGCTATTGTTAGGGATGGAGGTGTGTCATTGGTGACACCAGACCTTTTCTTTTTGTTACATCAGCAGTCTGACCATTTCCTGTAGTACGTCAGCAGTCTCTGACCATCTCCTGTAGTACGTCAGTAGTCTCTGACCATCTCCTGTAGTATGTCAGCAGTCTCTGACCATCTCCTGTAGTATGTCAGCAGTCTCTGACCATCTTCTGTAGTATGGCTGCAGTCTCTGACCATCTCCTGTACTATGTCTGCAGTCTCTGATCATCTCCTGTACTATGTCAGCAGTCTCTAGCCATCTCCTGTAATATGTCTGCAGTCTCTGACCATCTCCTTCAGTATGTCAGCAGTCTCTGACCATCTCCTGTAGTATGTCTGCAGTCTCTGACCATCTCCTGTAGTATGTCAGCAGTCTCTGACCATCTCCTGTAGTATGTCAGCAGTCTCTGACCATCTCCTGTACTGTGTCGGCAGTCTCTGACCATCTTCTGTCGTATGTCTGCAGTCTCTGACCATCTCCTGTAGTATGTCCGCAGTCTCTGACCATCTCTTTCAGCATGTTCATAGTCTTTAATAAACTCCTGCTGCATGCCTTCCATCTCTGACAGCCTTTTGCAGCATTACATTCCCTGTATACAATGTATTTTGTGTGACCCTATGGTGATGTCAGGGGCCACAACTGAGGCCCCCCATGCATCAAGAAAGATGACCACCACTGCTGTAGACCCTTCCAGAATATTTCGAGGCAAGTGCTGTTGAAGCAATCAGCTTGCATATATTGCCCTTGTTTTTCACTGAAATAGGCTGGCTCCCAGGTGCCCCCTCCTCATTGGGAGAATGGACGTTTGTACAACAACCATTCATAGTAAAGGCAGTTTGATGGAATGGTTATGCATGCAAGCAGAGCTACCTTTATTTATGATGATGACCCACAAGTCCCAGTTATGGCTCTAAGAGTCCAATTGGTGCTACACCCAGGGTATGCTCTTACTTGTGTATAGCGTTAGTCCTTCATCAGGACTTTAACAATAGCATAGTATCTAAAGGACTCAATTAAAAATTTGTAGGTATCAATCAGAACCAGGAGGGTGAACACTGAGTGAGTGACTGTATTGAACGTCAGCACAGTCTTTTCCACGCAACTGGCTGTATGGAAAACTAAATAAATCACCCTTCAGCCCATCTATGTTAAAAATGTATAAATACCTAAATGCTCATAGGAGATACCAAGACCTGCACACCCTTACTGAAACTGGCAATTCTATTTGGATATGATCCCTATGTGATCCCCTGCCAACCCCTAATCTAAACATCTAAAAAAACATTAACATCATTTTTTGCATTATTGATGCAATGTAAAGTACAACAAGGTGGGGTCTGAGCTAGGATATGATCCCTATGTGATCCCCTGCCAACCCCTTCCCCAGTTCTGGGAATGCCCATGAGTATATGGTGGCAAGTCCAGGCATTTTGATCTGAATTGGGCACCTCCTTTGAACTCCTGAAGAAGTTGACTGTGGGCCCGCCGAAACGCGTAGAGTTTTTAGTCATTAAGTGGCTTCCACCATGTCTTTTTTTTATGTTTTGGATATTTTGTACTCACATCTAAAAAAAACATTAACATAGTTTTTGGCATTATTGATGCAATGTAAAGTACAACAAGGTGGGGTCTGAGCTAGGAGGTGTTTTTTGTACGTGTAAGGCCAATTTAAAGTTTTAATAAGTTTTTTAAGTTTTAATATGTGCATTATAAAATCAAGCACCCTTACTGGAGATTAACTTGAGTAGAAACTTCTAAACCAGACCTGGGTAAATTGTGGCCCCAGGTCCACATCTGGTCCTTTGCCTGTCCCTATCTGGCTCTCGAAGCCTCCAGCATGCCTCTCTGAGCTGAAGCTGAGGGAGCTGACAGGTTCCAAGAGGCATGCTGACAGATGTCCATGTGGAGAGCAGCAAGAACTGGAAGGAGAGAGTCCGGAGAGCTGATCGGTACAGCGGGGAGGCTCAGTTCTGGTGGGAGAACTTTGCTAACTGGACGTCCCAATGTTCTCCAACCACTATGCTACCTGGCCAAGTTCCTCCTGTGTTGGCACCTGCATGCTGCACCAGTTCTGGAGAATCCTCACTGTACCGATCTCAGGCTCTGTAAAACCACAGCTCAGCCACCCATTTTTACTATCCTCCAACCACCCATCTGAAAGAGACCTATTTCATGAGCAGTTGTGCCTACTACGCCTTGAGCAGTTTTCTAACGTACTTAGCCCCAGATCACACTCAGGGCATTTTTCTCAGAGAGTAGGTGCAGAAACTCCCCACTTCTGAATCTCCCCTTCTCTCCACCTCCTACCCACCCCCAAGCACCATCCCTTGGTTCCACCCTCTACCCACCCCCAAGCACCATCCCTTTGTTCCACCCCCTACCCACCTCCCAGTACCGCCCCTTCTACAGAATACAGAACCAAGTATCATTCTGTGGTGCTAACTAATTTGTATGGAACTTGTTAATTATAACAAGAAAAGCAGCAAAATCTGTCCCCTGCAGCCAGCAACACTAGACCTCCAAGCAACAATAGATCCCCTACACAACAATCCCCACCCCCTCCACAACAAAATACCACCCCAGCAACAATATACTTCAGCAGCAACAAAAGATCTCCCAGCATCAATAGACCCTCCAACATCCACATACCCCCCAGCAACAATAGATCCTCCACCAGCAACAATATATCTCTCTCTTAACAGTAGATCCCTCCCAACAACGACTCCCCAGGAATCTAAAACCCCTCTCAGCAACCATAGATCCTCCATCTGCAACAATAGACCTCTCCAGCAGCAACATAGCTTTCTCTCAACAGTATATCCCTTTCCAGCAACAACTGACTCCCCAAAAATATAAGACCATTCCCAGCAACAGTAGAACCCACACAAATTAATCCCCCCCCCCCCCCCCCCGCAACAGTTTACTACACCAGTAACAATAGATCCACCCAGCAACAATAGACCCCCAGCAGCAACAAAAGATCTTCTAGCAGCCAGCATCAATAGACCCTCCGGCAGCCAGCAACAATATACCTCTCTCTCTCTAACACTAGATCCCTCACAGCAACAACTGTCTCTCCAGGCATATAAGACCCCTCCCAGCAACAATAGACCTCCCCAGCAACAATAGACCTCTCTCTCAACAGTAGATCTCTCACAGCAAAATCTGACCTCCTAGGAATATAAGACCCCTCCCAGCAACAATAGGCCTCCCAACAAAAATAGATCCCCACCAGTGACCCCCGGCCATCATCATCAATAGACCCTCCAGCACACCCCAGCACCCCTTGCCATTACATACAATCAGTTCTGAAGGTGCCGGAAATGTGGTCCCCCACGCTCCCCCTGAAAAATAGCCCTGTTCACACTAGTGCCACTTCTAATGCGATTTGAGTTGTGCAGAATCGCATGACTAGGGAAACGACATTGTTTTCCATGGTGTCCGTCTTAATCAATGCGACTCAGCACACGCGATTTTGTTTCCTGCACTACTTTAGTGCAACTTCAGTGCAATTTCAGCCTCATAGACTTCTATGTTAATTCACAGAATTCGCAACAGCATTAGATAAGAAGTGATTCCTATGTAACTTTGATGAGGTCAGATTTTAACCTTCACCTCTCCTCCCAGGTCATCGTTGCTGCCTACAATATTTCGTCCCAAGCCCATTCTATTCACACTCGAGCGTATTCCCACTCGCATTTTTTTTTTTGCACGTGAATCCGCGGCACGCATAGGGAAGCCCAATTACACAAAGACAAAAATGGGCAACTAAAAAAATGTGTGACCCACTGTGACCACGACCACTCCATGACCAACCCCCCTCACATCAGATGTGTTATTTACATTTTATTTTTTGCTAAAAAATTACTTAGAACCCCCAAACATAGTACATTTTTTTTCTAATACCCTAGAGAATAAAATGGCGGTCATTGCAATACTTTCTGTCACACCATATTTGCGCAGCGGTCTTACGAGCGCACTTTTTTTGTAAAAAAATACACTTTTTTGATTTAAAAAAAATAAAACAACAGTAAAGTTAGCCCAATTTTTTTTTATATTGTGAAAGATAATGTTACGCCAAGTAAATTGATACCCAACATGTCAGGCTTCAAAATTGCGCCCGCTCATGGAATGGCGACAAACTTTTACACTTAAAAATCTCCATAGGCGATGTTTAAAAAATTCTACAGGTTGCATGTTTTAAGTTACAGAGGAGGTCTAGGGCTAGAATTATTGCTCTCGCTCTACCGATCTCGGCGATACCTCACATGTGTGGTTTGAACACCGTTTTCATATGCAGGCGCTACTCACGTATGCGTTCGCTTCTGCACGCGAGCTCGGCGGGACAGGACGCGTTTAAAAAAAAATTATTTTTCTTATTTATTTTACCTTTTATTTTTTATTTTTACACTGTTTTTTTAAAAAAAAAATGTGTCACTTTTCTTCCTATTACAAGGAATGTAAAAAAAAAAAAAAATTGTTATTTAAAAAAAAAATGTAAAAAAAAATGGCCCTTTAAGAGCTATGGGCGGAAGTGACATATTGACGTCGCTTCCGCCCTGCATGGAGACGGGTGGGGGCCATCTTCCCCTCACTCATCTCTATACCCAGCAAGGGTGAAGATCCGATCGCCTCCGTCGCTCCTGACGGCTCCGATAAGCGGTGGAGGGCACCGGAGCGTGGCGGGAGGGGGGCCCCTCTCCCGCCGCCCAAAAAAGTGATCTTGCAGCAAATCTGCCGCAGAGACCACTCTTATCGGAAAGCGGACCGCCGGCCGAAGAAGAGCTAGCTGCTGCCATAACAATGATATTCCTCTTAAACGTAAGGATGTAAATCGGCGTGTGGCAGAAGTGGTTAAGCATGTAAAATGCGCAAAGAAACGCAAACGGGAATGCGCTCAGTTTTTGGGCAGCAAAGAAGACCTGGGAGGAGAAGTAAGGTTAAAAAAAAATACATTGATCTCATCAAAGTCTCATAGGAATTGCTTCTAATTTAATGCAGATGCGACTTCTGTGAGTGAAGATGGAAAGTCGCATGAAAGTTGCAAGCAAGTCACGCTGGAAGTAGCATGAAAGTCGCATCACATTAGTGTGAACCAAGCCTTACAGGTCTTTCCAGGTCCAAAATTAGTCCCAGTTTCTCATGTGGCCCCTGGAGAAAAAACAAATTTGCCCAACCCTGTGCTGAGCATTACAAGAATAATAATATATCACTTTGATTACACACATTGAAACATTGTAACAAAAGTATTGCAACACAAAAACAAACATATATGTCAAACAAAACACATTTGTAAAACCAGCTAAAACAGCCTTTCTCAACCTTTTAACCCTGGAGGAACCACCAAAAATAATTTTCAGGTCTCGAGGAACCCTTACCAAAACCAATTTATCAGGGGTCAATAGGAACAATGCCCCTAATACTGCTGGCCAATAGGAAGAATGTTCCCCTTAAAGTGGTGCTCAGAATGCCACCCTTAAAGACAGCTAAACAGACATTTGGTGTCATGCTGCTGGCTTTGCTAAGTGATGCTGAACCTCAAACCCTGTAGGCACCATCAAAAAGGTGGTTCATCAGCCACAGCTCAAGTAACCCCTAGCAACCTCTGGAGGAACCCCAGGGTTCCACAGAACCCTGGTTGAGAACAGCTGATCTAAAACATTTAACCCCAAAGACCAGGCATGTGTAATTGTCCACCACAGGTACAACCATCAGTAGAGATCCTGATAATATACTCCAGATGGAATAGACGCATGTAATCGAAATAATGCGATCCACGTAACAAAGTGCAATCTAAGATAACATTTTGAGCAAGAACAGAACAAGACCAGCCCTTTTTTTTTACTATAGATCTCCTGTAATAAACTTACGACGTTATGATTTACTTATCTTCGAAACCTTAAAAATCCCTTGAATTGCGTTGAACGACGTCTGGGATGCTGGTACCTTTGGACATGTATCGATCTCCATATATTTTTTTAATGTATTTGGTGTCTTCTATGAAGCACACAATGAGTGGTCAGAGTATTGGCAGGTTGATCTATATCAGCTGACCGTACATTAAATCGCCACCGCCGTGACTGATGTAAGGTCAGCCGGTGTCGCTGTATATCAAGGATCGACAAGCTCGCGGAGTGGTTCAGAGCGCTAGATCAAACCCGCGGACGGGTATTGAGCCCCCTGAGTGACGACCTGGAAAGAGATTGGTAATCGAAGGTCACGATTGTGTTAAACCAGCAAAAGTGATCTCGTATTGATGGCCAAAAGAAAAGAGGGGAGGGGGGGGGGGGGGTTGTCTTCACCGGAGGGTGAAAAGTACGGCCGTACTATACAGATGTGCTGAACATTTCTAGGTATTGTTTTCTACCAAGATGGGAATACTATCTGAAATAACCTCCTACCTTCCCCATAGTCCAGAGGTCTCCAAACCTTTCCATATGAAGGCCACATAGTATCTTCTACAAATATTTCCAGGCCGAAAAATTAGTTTTCTAAATAAATGAGTACCCTTTACATTAGAGTCCCCATCAGCATCCCCCCTTACATTAGGGACCCTATCAGTGTCCCCCCCTTACATTAGGGTCCCCATCAGTGTCCCCCCTTACATTAGGGTCCCCATCAGCGTCCCCCCTTACCTTAGGGTCCCAAACAGCGTCCTCCCTTACCTTAGGGTCCCCATCAGCGTCCCCCCTTACCTTAGGGTCCCCATCAGCATCCCCCCTTACATTAGGGTCCTTAATAGAGTCCCCTCTTTATCAGGATCCCCTTCAGGGTCCCTATCAGAGTCCCACCTACATCAATATCGTCAGCATAAACCCTCCTTACATCAGGGTCCTCTTCAGAGCCCTCCTTTGCATCAAGAAACTGACCAGAGTCCCCCCCCTTCCATCAGTGTCTCTATCATAGTCCCCCCTTACATTAGAATCACCCTTACATCAGTGTCCCCATCAGAGCCCCCCCTTACATCAGAATCCCCCTCACATCAGTGTCCCCCCCTTACATCAGGTGCCTCATTTGTGCTAGAGACTGCGCCAGACTGACTAGGTCAGTCACAGGTTGTGGGTGGATGGTTGTGAGGGTGCTAGTTGGAAGGTGTTCCTTCAGCAGGTTGTGCCCAGAACTTGAAAATGGTGATGGATCCTCTTGGGGTTTGGGCTGCTGCCTTTTTGGGTACAGCCTTATGGTCGTTTCCACATATAGATTTGGAAAAGTACGAAGGAAAGAGCGCCCGGTGTCCAAAGGAATGCAAACTTGAAGGTAGGTTAAACGGTGTCTATTGGAAGTATTGGTAAGTACATCAAGGCAACGCGTTTCAAGGAAAAGGTCACCGTTACTTCTCAACTTATGATGTCTTAGTGTATCATTATAATATACAGTGGTACCTTGGATTATGAGCATAATCATTCCAGAAGAATGCATGTTATCCAAAGCACTCGTATATCAAAGCGAGTTTCCCCATAGGAGTCAATGGAAACTCAGATAATTCGTTCCCCGGTGACTGCTATTGTATGCAGTACCGCATGTGGCCAGAGGTGGGGGGCGCCAGAGACACTTGGAAACACTCAGAGACGCTCAGAAACACTTGGAGACCGCTCAGAGACGCTCGGATGCACTCAGCGAGGCTGGGAGACACTCGGGAACGGAGTGTTTCTGAGTGTCTTCGACTGTCACCAGCGCCCCCGCACCTCTGGCCAAATGCAGTACTGCACACCCCAGAGGCTTGAATCCTGCTCGTCTTGTGAGACAACGCTTGCAAACCAAGTCAGGATTTTTTAAGAAATAATAGCTCGTATTGCGAAGCGATCGTAAACTGCTTTACTCGCAATCCGAGCGGTTACTGTACAGTATACATTTTGGATATTATCTTTTTTGCACTTTTGCTCCTACACCCCGATTATATATACTTGTTTTCTGTGCATTTTTTCATGCTTGCTTGATAGACCTGAAGAAGGTGGAGTCCTTTCCTCCGAAACGCGTTGGTTTGATGCACTTACCAATATTTTCAATAAACATCTTTTAACCTACCTTCAAGTATTCATTCCTTTGGACACCAGGCGCTCCTTCCGTCCTACTTCTCCCCTTACATCAGGGTCCTCATCAGAGTCCCCCTTTACACCTTTACACCCAGGTCTCCATCAGAACCCCGCTTACTTTAGGGTCCCCATCAGAGTCCCCCCTTACATCTGAATCCCCATCAGAGGCCCCCCTTACACCCAGGTCTCCATCAGAGCCCCACTTACTTTAGGGTCCCCATCAGACTCCCCCCTTACATCTGATTCAGAGGCCCCCCTTACACCAGAGTCTCCTTTAGAGTCCCCCCTTACACGCATGTCCCTATCAGAGTCAGATGGGGGTGACCATAGGCAGCCTATGCTGACCTGAATCCTCAGTCTGTGCACATTGAGCATATGATCCGGCTAACCATATCCATGGACCAGATAAAATCTTGTAGACCTGGCCCACGGGCCATACTTTTAAGACCCCTGCCATGGAGGGGAGTCCTTTGCACAGATTTGTCTTTGCTTTCTGTAGTAGAGACACAAAAGGAAATGAACTAAAATGTCTTTAAAGCGAGGGGAAATACCGTCTTTGGCAACTGTCCTAAGAACAGGTGTCTCCATTTAACATAATGTAGGTGTATATACACTATATTACCAAAAGTATTGGGACGCCTGCCTTTACACGCACAGGAACTTTAATGGCCTCCCAGTCTTAGTTCATAGGGTTCAATATTGACTTGGCCCACCCTTTGCAGCTATAACAGCTTCAACTCTTCTGGGAAGGCTGTCCACAAGGTTCAGGAGTGTGTCTATGGGAATGTTTGACCATTCTTCCAGAAGCGCGTTTGTAAGGTCAGGCACTGATGTTGACGAGAAGGCCTGGCTCGCAGTCTCTGCTCTAATTCATCCCAAAGGTGTTCTATCGGGTTGAGGTCAGGACTCTGTGCAGGCCAGTCAAGTTCCTCCACCCCAAAATCGCTCATCCATGTCTTTATGGACCTTGCTGGTCCAAATAATTTAGTGGAGGGGGGATTATGGTGTGAGGTTGTTTTTCAGGGGTTGGGCTTGTCCCCTTAGTTCCAGTGAAGGAACTCTTAAGGCGTCAGCATTCCAAGACATTTTGGACAATTTCATGCTCCCAACTTTGTGGGAACAGTTTGGGGATGGCCCCTTCCTGCTCCAACATGACTGCACATCCTCTTATATACCCACAGCTGTCGCCGGGACTCTTTAGAACGGATTCAGGTGGCTGTATTTCATCCACCATAAGTGTCTTTAGTTATTCCTATAAAATTTCGATTTATTGCGGGAACGTCGCTGGCGGCACTCAGCTCCCAACAATCTGTCTTAGGCAAATATTGCTTTTTATCGCTATAGTAGGAACGTGCCGCTGTAAAATACCAGCTGCCGGCAAATAGTAAAAGCAGTCGATAAACTGCAGTGCTACAAAACATTGGTGCACTCAGCTGACCTTTAATGCACGGTTACACGACCTCCTGCAGCCAGATTCAGCAGGGCTGTTACAGTGCTTCTGATCAGGACTGCAGCCTCTTGTTACATGACAGTGTGCTCTACCATCTCCCTCTGAGGCTTGCAACTTTCCCCTTCTGAGTCACCCCTTCTCTCTGCCCCCTACCCACCCCCAAGCACTGTCTATTGGTTACAATCCCTACCCGTCTCCCAGTACCACCCCTTTTAGAGAATACAGAACCAAGTATCATTCTGTGGTGCTAAGTCATTTGTATGGAACTTGTTAATTATAACAAGAAAAGCAGCAAAATAGGTCTCCTGCAGCCAGCAACAATAGATCCCCCACACAACAATGACCCACCCCAGCAACATTAGATCCACCCAGCAAAAATAAACTCCCAGCAGCAACAGACCTCCCAGCAACAATAGATCCCCATGCAACAAAGCCTCCCCTCCCCAGCAACTAAATATCATATGACGATGCTGTGTCCTGGGCTGGGCTGTGTCCTGATGATGCTGTGTTCCGGGCTGTGTCCTGATAAAGCTGTGTCCTGGGCTGTGTCCTGATGATGCTGTGTCCCAGGCTGTGTCCTGACGAAGCTGTGCCCCGGACTGTGTCCTGATGAAGCTGTGTCCCGGGTTGTGTCCTGATGAAGCTGTGTCCCGGGCTGTGTCCTGATGATGCTGTGTCCCAGGCTGTGTCCTGACAAAGCTGTGTCCTGGGCTGTGTCCTGATAAAGCTGTGTCCCGGCTGTGTCCTGATGATGCTGTGTCCCAGGCTGTGTCCTGACGAAGCTGTGCCCCGGGCTGTGTCCTCATGAAGCTGTGTCCCGGGCTGTGTTCTGATGATGCTGTGTCCTGATGATGCTGTGTCCTGGGCTGTGTCCTGATGATGCTGTGTCCCGGGCTGTGTCCTGATGATGCTGTGTCCCAGGCTGTGTCCTGATGAAGCTGTGTCCCAGGCTGTGTCCTGACGAAGCTGTGCCCCGGGCTGTGTCCTCATGAAGCTGTGTACCGGGCTGTGTTCTGATGATGCTGTGTCCTGATGATGCTGTGTCCTGGGCTGTGTCCTGATGATGCTGTGTCCCGGGCTGTGTCCTGATGATGCTGTGTCCCAGGCTGTGTCCTGATGAAGCTGTGTCCCGGGCTGTGTCCTGATGAAGCTGTGTACCGGGCTGTGTCCCGATGAAGCTGTGTCTCGGGCTGTGTTCTGATGAAGCTGTGTCCCGGGCTGTGTCCTGATGATGCTGTGTCCCAGGCTGTGTCCTGATGAAGCTGTGTCCCGGGCTGTGTCCTGATGATGCTGTGTCCCAGGCTGTGTCCTAATGATGCTGTGTCCTGATGAAGCTGTGTCCCGGGCTGTGTCCTGATGATGCTGTGTCCCGGCCTGTGTCCTGATGAAGCTGTGTCCCAGGCTGTGTCCTGATGATGCTGTGTCCTGATGAAGCTGTGTCCCGGGCTGTGTCCTGGGATCACAGCATCACCCTTATTTGAATTACTGAGCAGGCGCAGGTAACGCTGGTTACCCCGCTCATTACCCATACATATCATGCCCCCGGTACACTGTCAACCCCACCCATGGTCCAAACCTCACACACCCTTCTTCCATTGGTACCGCCCAGATCACACCCACTGTGTTCCAGGCAGCCCTCCCTAAAGGACCACCCCGAATGTGGGTGTGATCTGGGCAGGGACACCCAGAAAGGGTGTGATAGGTGTGGATCGTGGGCTGTTACATCACATCAGGCTTTTGTATTACAAGAGACTGTCGTGTTAGAAACAGATACTATGTTACGACTCATTATTAGAGACTGCTGCCATATTACAGAAGTGAGAGACCTTCGTAGTTTCAGATAGGACGTGGGTAACAACGAACGTACGACTCCCATTGATTTCAACAGGGTTCAGTTTCTGAATCCAAACTTCGGTTACATTCGCCGAACGTTCACCAAATCAACCCGGGTACATCATCCCTACTGGGAACCCAAGTTCCCATAAAGTTGTCGGGAAACATAAAAAGCCAGCAAGTTCTTTAATTCTCCAGCACGAAAATGATGGTTTTAGGTGGAGCGCCCCTTTAACTAAATTGACCATAGCCTAATTTGTATATTTGTGTTGGGGAAAAAAAGCAAACACCAATTGATCATTTTCGAAACTATGAACCTTGTTTACACCCGTTTTACCGCCGCCGCCTCCGATTCCTCCACTTAGCAGATGCTGCGAGAAAACTTGGACGCGGTTGTGGAAACATTAGAGGATAATTAATGTGTATTTACTGCTCGCCGGCCAAAGCCGGCGTAATCACAGACATTTGCAGCAGCGCGGATCCGCAGTCATGACAAACACCCAGAATTACCGGTCAAAGATGACGCCGTATATAAACAATGATGACAGCGCCGGCTTCTGCAAACTAAAGTGGAGATCCCGCTAAGCACTAACTGTATGTATGAGACACATCATGCTATTGGAATCTGCCATTGCATCCCTTTCTGTAGATCACAATCTGGTGCCCAGGACCCGATAAAGAAAAATAGTTATTATATTAGCATATAAGCACTTAATAATTAAGTGCTTATATGCAAATGTTAGGATTCTTTATACACTATATTACCTAAAGTTTTGGGACACCTGCCTTTACACACACATAAACTTTAATGACATCCCAGTCTTAGTCCGTAGGGTTCAATATTGAGTTGGCCCACACTTTGCAGCTATAACAGCTTCAACTCTTCTGGGAAGGCCGTCCACAAGGTTTAGGAGTGTGTCTATGGGTCCGGAGGCTCTAATTGGCTTCAAAAAGGGTTGGCTTCGCTGTTGTCTTTCTGCTTTTCCTCCTGGCCAATCAGGACAGGAAGCGGGTCCTGAGACTGGATTGGCTGGGAGGAGAATGAACCGGATTGGCTGGGAGGGGAAGCCGTCAAAGCCGCCTGGGACCTGGATGGGGTAAGTGCGGGGGGCTAGCGGGCAGGGCTGGCGGTGGTGGGTTTGTTTGCCGCCCCCCACAAAAATGGCGCAGTTATCATTATCTCTTACGGAATAAATAAAAATATTAAGTGCTTATATGCTAATGTTAGGATTCTTTATATAACAGGTTCTCTTGCTAGGATGTCCTTCACTTTGCAGGAAGATATTATTACGTCAATTTCCTTGGAATGTGCTGTTGTGCAGTTGTGAGAGAGACTGGCCTCCTGACATTGTACAGCGCTCTCGGTCAAACTGATAAGGCTTTCCATAATAACAGAAATTAATGTTCCATATTAGCAGAAATGAAAGTGATTGTAAAGGCTGAAGGTTTTGTTTTACCTTGCATAAAGGTAAAAAAAACCTTCTGTGTGCAGCAGCCCCCTTAATAGTTACCTGAGCCCCCTCTTGATCCAGCAATGTGCACGAGAGCAGCGGCTCTCCCGGGTCTCTCCCTCCTCATTGGCAGCAGGAGCCATCGGCACCCGCTGCTGTCAATCACAGCCAATGAGGAGGGAGCCAGGGGCCAGGCTGAGCCATGCTACAGAGGTGGCTCGGGAGTGAGCACGAGCGAGTGCCCCCACAGCAAGTGGCTTGCTATGGGGGCACTCAGCGAGGGGCCAGGAGCCTCAGTGGGGGAACCAAGAAGAAGAGGATCAGGGCTGCTCTGTGCAAAACTATTACACAGAGCAGGTAAGTATGACATGTTTTTTATTTAACAATTGAAAAAGAACAAGAGCCTTTAACTGCACTTTAACGTTCCATAATAACAGAAATTAATGCTTCTTGTTATTCTTGTAAATGTAATGAGGGGCTTGGGAAAATTCTTAATGAGTTAACTCCTTCACACCCAGCCTCGGGGTCCCTTTATGCACCGGGGTGGGGCAGGAAGGACTGGCTGATTACATGACCACTGTGATTGGCTGTTACAGAGGTCATATGATCGAGAGCCGGTGGGGTATAGAATGGGGGCTATACCCTTCACTGTGCTGGAAGTGCACCCTGAACGCGCTCTCAGCAGAGAAAGTTCTACCGCCCATGGACTTACATGTGCAGCATGTGGGCGTTAAAGCCCACCCTTTTGGTTGCCACTCATATGTGGAATGTGGGCAGCAAGAGTTTGGCATGAAAGGTGTTTTAAGGGAGGTCCTGCATGCTTCCCACCAGCGTAATGCACATATTCAACAGCACAGTGGATAGCCCTTAACGCGCTCTTTGCACAATGACTGAGCTATCACTGACAGCTCCCGGGCACCGCTTACAATTGGGAGCCAGAGGGAGGGGCTCCCAATCACATGACTCCTGCATCAGCCAATCGCAGTGGTCACATGGTCAGGGATTCCCCCACCCGTCTTTGAGGAACCCCTGAAAGAATTATCAATTGCTGGCACCAAGGGGTTCAAAAAAATCATGGGGCCCCATACAACCCCCCCCCCCCCAAAAAAAAATCAACTGTTATTTTTGCTAAAATTCCATGGCCGCAATGATATGCATTGCAGCCATGCCAGAAAATATACCCTCCTCAAATAAGACCCATTTGAGTGAATAGCGCTGCTCTGCAAGCACCCTGCAACTGTGTGCCAGATCAACAAAGAGGAAGCGCTCTGAGGCTTCCTGTTCCTTCACAAACTGAAGCATAGTAAGCACCGTCTACTATGCTTCAGCGATGAATGGACACAGAAGCGATTGGTACTGGTCGCTCAGTGTGTTCATTCAGAAAAGGAAGAATATGACATATTTAACAGCCCCCCCCCCCCCCCCCACTCCATCCTGAAATGATCCCCCTGTGTGCCCTCTGCAGCTGCCAGAAGGAAAGGGAGGGAAGCCGGCAGTGCTGTTGGGGGGGGCATAGGTGTACACACAGGGTGTGCCAGGTGTGCCTGGGCACACCCTAATCGCCCTATGCAATGCAGATTCCCCCTGCTTGTCCCCCATGGCAGCTGAGGCTACAGAGAAGGGGACTGGGAAATCTCTGTCCTCAGTCCCTTTCTCTGCTATGTCACCAATGCCCTCTCAATGGGGCTCCTAACACATTGTAAAAAATAATAATAATAATATTTTTTGTTTTTATTATTCTATTTTGTTATTTTTTACAATTTATTTTTTTAAATAATTTTTATTATATTTTTTTTTTTTGAAAAAAATATTTTACAAAATTGTAAAAAATAACAAAATAAAATAATAAAAACAAAAAAACGACACCAACACCATCCACTGCTTACTGCGCATGTGTGTTTGAACTTTGGGGTGCACACCCTAATGCAATAGGCTGCGCACACCTATAGGGGGGGGCACACATGGGGGTCCAACAGCAGGTGGAAGGGAGCACAGATAGTAGAACCGATCCCTCTGAATCCCAGCACAAGAGTCACAAGGCAGTACAGCTGGCCCTCCTACTTGTCAGTTGCCGGAGCCCCCCTTTTAAACTAATGGGGCCTTGGCACAGTACAGGAGGGCCGGCTGCACTGCCTTATCAGCGGTCCTGCCATTAGGGCTCATGCACACGGGTGCCAAAAAAACGCCCCATTCAGATCTGTATTTTTTTTAAACATCTGAACGCATCTCTAACGCAGCCAAGGTGTCCACACAAAACCACAACATAGAGCAACCAACACATTTCAGGGACTCAAAGGTTAATGTATCAGTGAATCAGCAATCTGATTTGTTCATACACTGCTGACCCTAGGTATATCCCATTTATAAAACAGTAAACAATTCATGAATTTGTTTACTAAAGGCAACATAGAACAACCAATGCATTTTGGGGGTTCAAAGATCCCCCCCCTTCGTCAGGGCTTAAGCAGGATGGATACATATGTGAACTGAAAGGTGGTACAATCAGGGCCCGGAGAAGAGGTGGGCAGGGGGGGCGACTGCCCCGGGAGCAATGGTTTATTGAAGGGATGGGGGCGCCTTTGCCAGTTGCTTCTCTTACAATGCTGACAGGAGTAGTGACAGCGACATCACTGCTAACCCTAACAAAAGGGGGGGGGCAGTTTGGCATATTTGCCCTAAGCGCCTTGTCCCGTCACCTCAGGAATTAATAGTTTGCAGTATCAAAATTTTTAGGGTATCAGCGAATGTTGGATGTTCTGTGTTGAATTTTGTGAACAAATATTCAAATCTTTTGGACTCTCAGATCTTCCATTGGGCGCTCCCCAAAGTGGATACAATGTTACATATTTATAGATAGAAATTTCAGCAGCTCCCTGTTTTACATATTCTGTATATTCTAAAACAAAGGCTTTTTAATTGGGACAGATGCACTTTAAAATATGGCAGCACTTTCTGCTTGTTAAGGAAATAGTGAAGGCCAGAGCAATGCCCCGATTAATCCTAATTAAAACCAAGGCACGTCGCATTGTTTGCCGATGAAAAGCATTGAATTCAGGGCTTTCCTAAGGGACGAGAGGTATAGCCTTGAAATAAGAAAATCCTGACGAGGCCGAGACACAATTACTGGACAAGGTCAGCCGATCCATCCCCATAATGTGCAGTCACAGCTTAAAGAGAACCGGTGATCAGGATAATGTAATGACGGCAGTGGCGCCACCCCCCTCAAAATATTGTGGGGGTACAAGTTGGAGATGGAGAGCCAAGAAAACATCCATATGGGCGGACTTTGGAAATTGCTGAAAGGTAATTACTGCAGACCAGAAAAGGGTCTTCAACATCTTGGTCAGCTGGTAGTATACCACACAGAATCAGGCTTACTATTCAAACCAGTCCTTCGCACTGTGCGGGGCGCCGGACTAATGGGTGTCTATTAGGTCTGTCAATTTTTCAAAAAGCATGTGATTTGAGGCTGAGGCTCTGATTGGCTTGTTTCAGGTTGTCCTCGGGGCACCGAGCTCTACGCCCCCGAACCCTCCTATTTTGATTTTAGTGAATCAATATTCGTTGTTGCATCACTTCCGGTTTCCGGCTTCTCCTCCTGTGGAATGAGGCGTCCTCTGGTGAGTGCGGACCTGGTGGAGTTTGCGCCCCACCCAAATTTTTTTTAGCACCAGCCGCCACTGTATGATGGTAACATCCCAACCTAAATACTTGGACACGCTGAGTGCAACTCCAAGTTTAATGGTTGCCTAGAAGATCTGAAGAAGGTTCAGAGTCTAACTCTACACACACCTTTTATTTTAAAATAATAGATAAACCCCAGCAAAAATAGACCCCCAGCAGCAACAACAGATCTCCCAGCACCCAGCATCAAAAGACCCTCCAGCAGCCAGCAACAATAGACCTCTTTCTCAACAGCAGATCCTTCCCAGTAACAACTAAGTCCCCAGTAATATAATACCCCTCACAGCAACAATAGATCCTCCACGGCTACAATAGACCTCCCCAGCAACAATAGACCCCCCACCAGGTATAATAGACCTCCCCAGCAACAATAGACCCCCCACCAGGTATAATAGACCTCCCCAGCAACAATAGACCCCCCACCAGGGACAATAGATCCCCCCAGCGGCCATCATCAATAAACCCTCCAGCACACCCCAGCACCACTTGTCATTACATACATTCTGTGCTCGAGGTGCCAGGACTGCATTCACCCTAAAAAAAAGCCCTGCCCACATATGCCACAATAGTATATATACTGACCTAATACACCACTATTAGTGTTTTATTGCTTAAAGGATAAAGAATAGAAGCGCCACTACAATATAAAAGTCCAAAACAGTGTTGTATTCATTGAAAACAGACAGCAGTAACATTGTCAGTAATTCTTCAAGTAGTGAGGAGCGTAGATTATTCAGTATGTATTAAAAGGGATATTGCAGTCAACTGGCAGCTGTATTCATCCTAGGACTTCTGTATGCGGTCTTTAGGAAAAGTAGACATAGAATAAGGAAGAAAAGTGCCACTTTACATAGAAAAGTCTAGGATGATATTTTATTTAAAGTCGCCAAAGAAAAAGCAATGCATTTCAGGGGTTTGTAACAATCCTCCTTCTTTGGGGCTGAGAAGGATCAAAGATCTGTAATCTGGACCAAGCAGTAATGGAAGAGAAGAACAGATAGTTCCACCAAGAGCATATGCACAGTGACTAAGTGGTTAGCACTTCCACCTAACAGCACTAGGGTTGTTAGTTTAAATCCTAAACGCACCACTACCTGTCTGGAGTTTGTATGTTCTCCCTGTGCTTGCGTGGGTTTCCTCTGGGTACTACGGTTTCCTCCTACACTCCGAAGACATACTGGTAGGTTAATTGACTCCTGTCTAAACTGGCCCTAATATGTATATGTATGAATGTGAGTTAGGGACCTTAGATTGTAAGTTCCTTAAGGGCAGGGAGTGATGTGAATGTACACTATACATTATATTACCAAAAGTATTGGGACACCTGCCTTTACAAGCACATAAACTCTAATGGCATCCCAGTATTAGTCCGTAGGGTTCAATATTGAGTTGGCCCACCCTTTGCAGCCATAACAGCTTCAACTCTTCTGGAAAGGCTGTCCACAAGGTTTAGGAGTGTGTCTATGGGAATGTTTAACCATTCTTCCAGAAGTGCATTTGTGAGGTCAGGCACTGATGTGAACAAAAAGGCCTGGCTCGCAGTATGCGCACTAATTCATCCCGAAGGTGTTCTATCGTGTTGAGGTCAGGACTTTGTGCAGGACAGTTAAGTTCCTCCACCCCAAACTCGCTCATTCATGTATTTATGGACCTTGCTTTGTGCACTGGTGCGAAGTCATGTTGGAACAGGAAGGGGTCATCCCCAAACTGTTCCCACAAATTTGGGAGCATGAAATTGTCCAAAATGTCTTGGTATGCTGACGCCTAAAGAGTTCCCTTCACTGGAACTAAGGAGCCAAGGCCAACCCCTGAAAAACACCCCCACACCATAATCCCCCCTCCACCAAATGATTTGGACCAGTGCACAAAGCAAGGTCCATAAAGACATGGATGAGCGAGTTTGGGGTGGGGGAACTTGACTGGCCTGCACAGAGTCCTGATCTCAATCCGATAGAACACCTTTGAGATGAATTAGAGCAGAGACTGCGAGCCAGACCTTCTCATCCAAGATCCATGCCTGACCGCACAAATAGGAATGGTCAAACGTTCCCATAGACACATTCATGAACCTTGTGGACAGCCTGAAGAGTTGAAGCTGTTATAGCGGCAAAGGGTGGGCCAACTCAATATTGAACCCTACAGACTAAGACTGGGATGCCATTAAAGTTCATATGTGTGTAAAGGCAGGTGTCCCAATACTTTTGGTAATATAGTGTCCATGTAAAGCTCTATGTAAATTGATGGCACTTTAGAAGTACCTATAGTAATAATAATGGCACACTTTTGGAAGTGTTGCCAAAGCATGACATAAAGCTCTTGATGGAACTATTGGCATCTTAATTTTTGCACTTCTTTAATACTGATTCCAGATTTCATGCCAGTGAGGGGGTTAATTTTAGGTTAGTAGGGGCAGGATGGTTGAACTCTTCCCACACTGCTCTTAGGGCTCATTTACACTTGTAGTTGGCAAGGTGGTAAAAACAAGCAGTTGAGCAGAATTTTGGCCCCCAACTGCCCCCTCTTAAGCTGCAAAGGCATCTGGACATGATGCTTCATGGCAGAAACTATCTCTCCTTTCATATTCAGTGGGCAGTACGCGACCGATTCAAGTGAATTGTACTGCACCACAACCGCTCTGCAACCATATGCAATGCACACAGTTGTGGCACAGTGGGTCAGCACTTTGAAGGTTAAAACAGACAGTAAAAAAAGGGACACTGCCTTCTCACTTCTCGCTGCCTGTCAAACACCTTTGAAAAATGATCCACTGAGGATTACTTTTCAGAGGAGCAGCTAGCTTTACTCCTCTGGTGACTACCTACCCTGTATGTCCTGTTCTCTATTTTATTATATTCAGTTTTGTTTTTATCACATTTTATTTTAATGTTTTTGTACTTCTGTGCTCTTATAGCATGCTTGTGATCTCTTCTCAATTAGTCTCATCTCTATTGTATCGTGTTGATGGTCTCTTGTAATCTCCTGCAGTTGTTTGGGACTGGGGGTCTCTAGAAGTATCTTTTAGCAGGTTGGTGGTGTCTAGTAGTCTTCCGAAAAATGCTGATGGTCTCTAGTAGTCTATCATTTAATGTTAGTGTTCTCTAGTTGTTTCTCCCGTTCTGTTGGTGGTATCTAGTGATCTTTAGAAGAATGTTGGTGATTTCTTGCAGCATGCCGGTGGTCTCTAGCAGTCTTTTACTTAATGTCAATGTTCTCTAGTAGTCTCTTGAATTGTGTTGGTGGTCTCTTGTAATCTTCTGCAGTTGTTTGGGACTGGGGGTCTCTAGAAGTATCTTTTAGCAGGTTGGTGGTGTCTAGTAGTCTTCCGAAAAATGCTGATGGTCTCTAGTAGTCTATCATTTAATGTTAGTGCTCTCTAGTTGTTTCTCCCGTTGTGTTGGTGGTATCTAGTGATCTTTAGAAGAATGTTGGTGATTTCTTGCAGCATGCCGGTGGTCTCTAGCAGTTTTTTACTTAATGTCAATGTTCTCTAGTAGTCTCTTGAATTGTGTTTGTTGTCTCTTGTAATCTTCTGCAGTTGTTTGGGACTGGGGGTCTCTAGAAGTATCTTAGCAGGTTGGTGGTGTCTGGTAGTCTTCCGAAAAATGCTGATGGTCTCTAGTAGACTATCATTTAATGTTGTTTCTCCCATTGTGTTGGTGGTATCTAGTGATCTTTAGAAGAATGTTGGTGATTTCTTGCAGCATGCCGGTGGTCTCTAGCAGTCTTTTACTTAATGTCAATGTTCTCTAGTAGTCTCTTGAATCGTGTTGGTGGTCTCTTGTAATCTCCTGCAGTTGTTTGGGACTGGGGGTCTCTAGAAGTATCTTTTAGCAGGTTGGTGGTGTCTAGTAGCCTTACGAAAAATGCTGATGGTCTCTAGTAGTCTATCATTTAATGTTAGTGCTCTCTAGTTGTTTCTCCATTGTGTTGGGTGGTATCTAGTAGTCTTTAGAAAAATGTTGGTGATTTCTTGCAGCACGCCGGTGGTCTCTAGCAGTCTTTTACTTAATGTCAATGTTCTCTGGTAGTCTCTTGAATCGTGTTGGTGGTCTCTTGTAATCTCCTGCAATATGTCAGTAGTCTCTTTTGAACCGTTGGTGGTGTCCGTTAGTCTTTAGAAGAATGTTGGTGGTCCATAGCAAAGTCTAGCAGTATTTTTTTTTTGTTTTTAATACTAATGTTCTCCAATAGTCTCTTGCATCCTGTTGGTGGTCTCTTGTAATCTCCTACAGTATGTTGGTGGTATCTAGTAGTCTCTTGCATCATGTCAGTGGTGTCTAGTAGTCTTTAGAATAATGTTGATGGTCTTTAGGAGCCTTTTATTTATTGTTAGTATTCTCTAGTAGTCTTTTTGAATCATGTTGGTAATCTGCTGTGGTAAATCAATAGTCTCTTGCAACATGTTGATGGGGTCTAGTGGTCTTTAGCAGAATGTTGGTGTTTTCCAGAAGTATCTTGTAGCTTTTTAGAAGACTTTCTGTGTATTGGGTCATTTAAAAGAGACATGCCTATCCTTTGCCATGCTTATAATGAATATACCTCATTCCATTTGCCTCACACAATTGTTCAGTATGGCTGCTTATCTCAATGTGTGGATGATTTACCAGGTTGTAAAGGTTGTAAGGACAAGGGGTGGGCAGGAGGGACAGTTGCCCTTAGCACAGCAGAGCAGGAGGACAGGGAATGGACACAGGGCAATAAAGACATTCTAAGGCATGCATTAACAATAGGGGAGGGGGCTCATTTCTGCATCCTTGCCTTGGGCACTAGACGAACCACTGTCGCGTACACACGATCGGACATTCCGACAACAAAACCATGGATTTATTTCCGACGGATGTTGGCTCAAACTTGTCTTGCATACACACGGTCACACAAATGTTGTCGGAGATTCCGAACGTCAAGAACGCGGTGACGTACAACACGTACGACGAGCCGAGAAAAATGAAGTTCAATAGCCAGTGCAGCTCTTCTGCTTGAGTCTGAGCATGCGTGGAATTTTGTGCGTTGGAATTGTGTACACACGCTCGGAATTTCCAACAATGGATTTTGTTGTCGGAAAATTTGAGATCCAGCTCTCAAATTTTTGTTGTTGGAAATTCTGACAGCAAATGTCTGATGGAGCCTACGCATGGTCGGAATTTCCGACAACAAGCTCACATCGAACATTTGTTGTTGGAAATTCCGACCGTGTGTACGTGGCATTACACTTATATAATTATACAGTTTTTTTATTTGCTTATTTTATTGGGGTTTTTTCTGCTTAATATTGTATTGTCAATCTTGGGGGGATTTGCCAAGCTTCATAGCATGGCCACAATTTACCACATTCGCCCTATAATTATAATCCACACTCTGCTGAGCCATTTTTGATGATGAGAACTGAAAATTTCAATACGGTGAAATGGAAAAAAAATAAGTGGCAAAACTTTGGTTTCACCAAAACAGGCCAATAATTGTCTCACTTGTGTTGAAGGCAACATTAAGGATTCTTCTGTATGTGTGCTGTGCGAGGCACCTCAAGTAAAGAGTTGTACACAGGAAAATGTGGTTTCAAATTCTAGTTGGTGCTTTGAGATAATATTACAACCATCTGTTTGGGGGGATTTAAGCAAATTTTGGCTGATTTTTTCGTCTGGATGCAAATTTTCCTTTGGGTGACTCTTCCTTCCTCGTGGCGCACATACAGAAGGCACCAATCTAGGGTATCAACACTTTGGCCCAGACCTTGAGGAGTTGAGCAGTCCAGAACCTTCATGAGGTCCATCAACCATCAGTGAATACATAACTAGATCCCTGACCTTCTTATCAAAATAAGTTACCTCCACCACTGCCATGGTCAGAAAAATAAAAATTGTACATTAGGGATCCTAACACCATTTCCATAAAGTAAGACCTATTTTCTCTTGTTGTTTCTCTCCACAGGTTGTGAGTCGGAGGACAATCGGTGCCAAAATGCTTCTAACAATGACCGGGGAACTTTTGAGCACGACCATGTCGACTTCAGGCTCCGCTCTTCCCGTCAGCTCCCTGACCTTAGAGCAAAAGGCTGCCTTCGTCCTGGTGTTCCTGCTCTTCATCTTCTTGGGCCTTCTCATCATCCGATGCTTTAGGATCCTTCTTGATCCCTACCGCAGCATGCCCTCTTCAACATGGACTGACTACATGGAGAAGGACACCTTCGATTACCGCTGGGCCTGACTTTGGGATCTCATCCCAAATTATGGGATTCAAAACTATGATCCCAACTTTCACTGGTGGCCTTCGGGAAAAATCACCTTTGGGGGGGGGGAACGGGGAACGGTGGGATGGGCAGTCGAGTTGCTATTTTGTATCCTTAAAGCCTATTTGTGTGTGATGTTTACATCGACTGCGAAGCTTTGTAATCGATGCTATGCTCCAGTCAAAGTGAAAAAAAAGTGAAACCAATTCTGCCAATACAAAATCAAAAGAAAAAAAAAGAAACAAAGCCTCAACAATCGCACTTTTGGTGCCAACCTACACCAGGGCTTTGTGGACTGAGCCCTTTGCTGTAACTTGTCGTTCTCTGTTGTGTGTAGTGTGTGTCTTATCGATATTGTAGGTGTGTGTTGAGATATCAAAAACGAAGGGACAGTTCAATTTTTTTGTCAGCACGAGGAAATTTGTCCTTCGATTTAACTGGTACTACTACCGAATCCAAAAAAAAAAAAAATACCTCAGTCTTAAATTTTTAGATCGATGTGATGTCAAAAAAGGAGACAAACTACAGCGTTTCAAAATGTTTTCCCGTGGGACGGGAAACTGTCGAAAAATTGCCAGTTGGCCAAAAAGTTGCCTTGATCAAAAAATGTTACCTTTTTACATCCGTGAGAGGAGGGAAAAGCTTTTGCCAGATTACCCTAGGACCTAAAACTTTGCTGAAAAAGACCCGCAGCCGATTCTGAAGTCTTTTTACCGATGTTTTAAGCGCCGTTAACGTTTCAAGTCGTCGTTTCGATGTGGGTAGTTGCGAGCACACGAGTGAATTGTATCGCTTAACCAAAACTTCATCGCTTCATTGCTGTCATGATCAAGGGGGGAAAGAAAAAAAAAAAAAGCAGCAACAAAAAAAGGGACCAGACGCCATTTTTAATTCTTGGCCTACACATTCCAAGGAAGGCGTCCATGGTGGCTCCGCCATAGGGGCCGGCAAGGGCGTCGTTAATTAAAAAAAAAAAAAAAGCACAAATTGTAGATTAAAGCACGTCTCCCTTTTTGGGGGGAGGCCATATTTAAGCCCCAGAAGGCATGGTGTTTTAATTTTTGCCAGGCAGGGGCCAGGGTGTCGGCAGACATCCCCGCCATCTGCAGTAAAGGCTAAAGAGTAGGGCGAAGAGGACCAATTTGTCACTGCCAGCAATGATCCACGATTAACTGCCTGCCTGCCCTGTGCCAAAGACACAGGTGCGTCTCAACAACGGAAAAAAAAAAAAAAAGATGAGATCTCTGGTCTCCATGGAAACTGAGGAGCACATTTTAGAAAGTTTTTTTTTTTTTTTTTTTCGTTAAAATGTATGAGCCAGACTTGTGGGAAGATGCGATGTGCAAGCAACGTATGCAGTCAAAAGGCACGGAGTATTTCAGCAAGGAAGACCATCACTTGTTGATACCAGTGCCCGAAAACTGTCTGCTTAGTAGCTAATGTGTTTCAGCCATTTCTGTGTGCAAAACCGAAGAAATAAAAGTGAAGTTTTTGAACCGTAAAGCGTTTTTTTGTGTGGTTTCTACAGCAGGCAAAGATCATGGGGAGAATGTCCAAATGGTATGCAGATAGGTGTCTGGGCCAGGATTCCAACTGAGGGCCCTAATTCTGCAAGGCATAAGTGATGACCAATAAGCCACTGTGTTGCCCGCATTCTCCATCAAACACAATAAATGTAGCAGGGATGGTGGGAACCCCCCATAATGGGCACAGCAGGTGTACAGACCCGGGAACTCAGCACAGGAATGGTGGAAACCCTTCATACCGGGCACAGCAGGTGTACAGACCCGGGAACTCAGCTCAGGGATGGTGGAAACCCCTCATAATGGGCACAGCAGGTGTACAAACCTGGGAACTCAGTACAGGGATGGTGGAAACCACCATCGGGGCACAGCGGGTGTCCTTACTGGGATTCCAACTGAGGACCCCAGTGTTGCAAGGCATAATTACTAACCAATAAGCCACCGTGTTGCCTGCATTCTCCATCATATAAAATAAATGCAGCAAGGATGGTGGGAACTCCCTTTATTGGGCACAGCAGGTGTACAGACCTGGGAACTCAGCTCAGGGATGTTGGGAACCCCTCATAATGGGTATAGCAGGTGTACAGACCTGGGAACTCAGCACAGGGATGGTGCAAACCCTCATAATGGGTACAGCAGGTGTGCAGACCTGGCAACTCTGGGCAGGGATGGTAGGAACCCCTCATAATGGGCACAGCAGGTTTACAGACCCGGGAACTCAGCACAGGGTTGGTGGGAACCCTCATAATGGGTACAGCAGGTGTACAGACCTGGGAACTCAACACAGGGATGGTGGGAATCCCTCATAATGGGTACAGCAGGTGTACAGACCTGGGAACTCCAAGCAGGGATGGTAGGAATCCCTCATAATGGGCACAGCAGGTGTACAGACCTAGGAACTTAGCACAAGGATGGTGGGGACCCCTCATAATGGGCACAGCAGGTTTACAGACTGGGGAACTCAGCATAGGGTTGGTGGGAATCCCTCATAATGGGCATAGAAGGTGTACAGACCTGGGAACTCAGCACAGGGATGGTGGGAACTCCTCATAATGGGCAAAGCAGGTGTACAGACCCAGGCACTTAGTACAGGAATGGCGAGAACCCCTCATAATATACACAGCAGGTGTCCTGGCCGAGATTCCAACTGAGGACCCCAGTGTTGCAAGGCATAAGCGCTAATCAATAAGCCACTATGTTGCCCACAAAGAGGGTGGGGCAGTGGTACAGAGCTTACAGGATTGTGCTGGAGGGGGGGAGGGGCAGTGGCACAGAGTCCACAAGATTTTGCTAAAAAAGGGTGGGGGCAATGGAACAAAGCCCACAGCATTGTGCTAAAGGGGGTGAGGCAGTGGCACAGAGGCTGCAGGATTGTGCTAAAGTAGAGGGTGGAGTAGTGGCACAGAGCTTACAGGATGATGTTGGCACCACAGTATGCTGCCATAAAATACAGCAAGGTTGGGTAGTGACATGTGCGTTGCATTACACATCTTTTTGCAGGAGATGCCCTTTAATTATGGTGGCAGTTCACAAATTATCACGTGATTTCATCAGTTGCCCTCTTTCTATACTCCTTAGAGGCACTTTAAAAAAAAATATAGCAGTATGGCAACAGTGTGTCCATTACCTTGTGTAAAACATGACCGCAGACAGCAACCGAGCTGCAATTTGCATTTTGGTTTCTATGGTAACAGGTAACCAGGTGATTCGCATCTTAGACACAACAACGCTGCAGCAACTCCTCATAGACCACAGCCCCGAGCCATGGACCAACCCATGTACAACAAACACATCCAGGCTAAACGTTGCATCCAGCTGGCTGAAGACATCAGAAAGTGGTGGAACGCACGGGCAACGCTCAGCTGACAATTTTTTTCATAATCATTTTTTTTTTTTAACAGGAAATAGTCTTTTTGTTAAGAAGGCGTGCTTAGATTGCCGAAGCGTGCACGTTTATGTTTTCGGAGGAGGGAGGACAGGGGGACACGCCTAGTGGTGGCTTGTATCAGGGAAAATGATGTAGATGATGTCATCCCTATATACTGTAAGTCTAATGAGCATTCGTCATTAAAACAGAACACACAATTCAATTAATAGAGACGTCTTCAGGGCTGTAAAACAACGCAAAGGCCAAAGAAGTCTAGAGACCGGGAGCAAGCAATCAGGATCTCATTAGATTAACTTAGGCTGGGTTCAAATGCTATGATAACGCACACAGGTTACGTGGTGAGAACCTCTCATAATGGGTACAGCAGGTGTACAGACCCAGGAACTCAGCACAGGGATGTTGGGAACCCCTCATAATGGGCACAGCAGGTGTACAGATCTGGGAACTCAGCACAGGGATGGTGGGAACCCCTCATAATGGGCACAGCAGCTGTACAGACCTGGGAACTCAGCACAGGGATGGTGGGAACCCCTCATAATGGGCACAGCAGGTGTACAGATACAGGAACTTGGCACAGGGATGGTGGGAACCCCTCATAATGGGCACAGCAGGTGTACAGATCTGGGAACTCAGCACAGGGATGGTGGGAACCCCTCATAATGGGCACAGCAGGTGTACAGATCTGGGAACTCAGCACAGGGATGGTGGGAACCCCTCATAATGGGCACAGCAGGTGTACAGACATGGGAACTCAGCACAGGGATGGTGGCAACCCCTCATAATGGGCACAGCAGGTTTACAGACCTTTGTACAGATTTGAGAATGCTTCGGCAGTGGCAAGTAACAGCAGAAGAAGTCAGATCTCTTCCAACTTCTTAAGAAGCGGATCATGAGCTCTGCTTTTTGCGAGCCACTGGCCTTGAGGGATTGCCCAAGCCTGGTTTTGGGGGTGGGTTTGCGATTGATTAATTTGGAGAGAATCCCAATGAAGTTTAGGGATCAGGCTTGGCTTGCCTTTCATGGAAAACTATATGTGAAGGGCAACTTGAAGCTTCTTTCCATGAGTGATCGGGGCTGCCCGAGAGTGGAGTGTGGAGGAGTGGTGGAGTCCATGGATCACTTTCTACTTCAATGTCCTTTTAATATAGAGGTGTACAAGAGGGTGGGAAGGGCTCTGAGTATACCCTTCCTCCCCCCCATGAGTTATGCAGAGTGGGTGTATGGGGCATTCCAGACTCGTCGGGATTATGATTTGGAAACACTTTTTTTAGTTAGTCTAGTAGTCCATTATTTCACTTGGAATGCATGGTGTCAGGTATCCTTATGGAGTAAAATCCTCCCTGTGGAAGTGGTGGTGCAGGACATTCTGAGTGAGGTTGGGAAGATTCAGGTTCTTGAGAAAGGCAGGTGGCAGCAGGAGGCCTGGATAAGGGTGTGGAGGAATATCAGGACTCTGTAGCTGCTGCCTGTTGATCTCGGGGTGCGCGGCTTTTCTTTGTATTCTTGATTCACTCCCCTAGATTTTCAAGATCAAATCTATTTTTGATAAAAGGCTACATGCATGGTGACGGTGATGTTCCTTAGTCTGGCTCTCCCGTAGGGATTGTGTTGTGCGCAATTTGGTTTGTACCATTTATTATGTTCTTGTTTTGTATAATCATATTCAATTATTTTGTAAATATGTTTTATTTATTTATTATGGTTTTATTGTATATTAGTTGTTGTTTGTAAGATTTTTCAATAAACAAAATTAACCCCTCATAATGGGCACAGCAGGTGTACAGACCCGGGAACTCAGCTCAGGGATGGTAGGAACCCCTCATAATGGGCATAGCAGATGTACAGACCCGGGAACTCAGCTCAGGGATGGTGGGAACCCCTCATAATGGGCACGGCAGGTGTACAGACCCGGAAACTCAGCACAGGGATGGTGGGAGCCCCTCATAATGGGCACGGCAGGTTTGCAGACAGGCATATTACTGGGTACATTAATGTGTGTTGCATTAACAACAAATAGGCTGCCAATGCTACACAAGGTATAAACTGGCTAACAGCAATATAAACTGTTCAAATATGACCCTTGGTGAATTATAGGAGGTCTTTAATGTTACTAGAAAAATAAAACCGTATAAGCAATGTTCTTTATTTTTTAATTCATCGCTCAGTTTCTCTAAAGACAGTTCGGAATATAAATGATCCAATTTCAGAATGAGAGTGAGATGTGGATAGATTAGATCACATTAAAAGCTAAACTCCTGGCAGCAATAAAAGACACAAAGAATGCAGCTCTGTAATCATTAATACGTCACTAAATATATATTTTTTAAAGCAGTGTAAGTACCTGAATTGTACTTGGTATTAGACGCTTGCAGTCCATACAGCAGAACTCTGACTGGGGAAGGGAAAAGCAGTACAAGGAGCCAATTATCTGTGATGAGAAGCATGCTGATAGCAGGAGAGAACAGAATGAGGATCTGTGCTGTGTCTAGTTTTCTTTCACTATCCTGGGCTCAGAGGAAGTGGGTTGATCGAAGGATGCTGGCCATCACATTGAGCACATCTAGTGGCCAAAATGAAGTACTGCAGGGCATATCTTTGGATGAAAGCGGAATATTGAGGCACAAGCTGGCTTTGCAATTTATTTTTTGATGTGTTATTACATTTTTTCCCCTTATTTCTAGCTGGAGTTATGCTTTAATAGAAAAGAGATAGCATGAGAGTAATAAGGACAAAGACAGACAGGTGACCTTATCACTAGGACCCCCTAGAGGACATAGGGCATAGCATGAAATACAATATCCCAATGATGCCTAGGAACCACCCTAACACAATACCTATTGGTCTTTAATTCCTCCTGAGAAAGAGCAGCATACTTCCTGAGCCTAAGCACTCCTGTTCTCTATGTGATTTAGAGTGAGATTTGGTGAGGTCACTACTTTGCTGCTTATTGTTCTCTTGGGGAAGCTGTACTTGAGGACCTACAGTGCAAGGATCTTCCCCTAATCTTTCTTCCATTTTGTGGTTCTGTGCTTCCTCCATCCCTCCTTGCCGGAGGGGAAGCTGTACTTGAGGACCTGCAGTGCAAGGATCTCAATGCTTCTTCCATTTTGTGGATCTGTGCTTCCTCCACCACTACTTGCTGTAGGGGAGGCTTTACCTGAGGACCTGCAGTACAAGGATCTCCATGCTGCTTCTTCCACCCCTTCTTACTGTAGGGGAAGCTGTATCTGAGGACCTGCGGTGCAAGAATCTCCATGTTGCTTTTTCCATTTTGTGGATTTGTGCTGCCTCCACCACTCCTTGCTGTAGGGGAAGCTGTAGCTGAGGACCTGCAGTGCAAGGATCTGCCTACTTCTTTCACTTTGTGGATCTGTGCTCCCTCTACCCCTTCCTTGCTGGAGGGGAAGCTGTACCTGAGGCCCTGCAGTGCAAGGATGTCCCTGCTGCTTCGTCCATTGTGTGGCTCTGTGCTTCCACCAGCCCTCTTTGCTGGAGGGGAAGCTGTACTTGAGGACCTGCAGTGCAAAGATCTTCCCGCTTCTTCTTCCATTATTGTGCGCCTCCAGTGCTCCCTCCATCCCTTCTTGCTGGAGGGGAAGCTGTACTTGAGAACCTGCAGCGCAAGGATCTCCCTGCTTCTTCCATTTTGTGGAACTGTACTTCCTTTACCCCTCATGCTGTTTTATACCCAATAAGTCATCAGATCACCATCAGGGGCCAGCTCTAAAGTAACTCTGCCTCTACGCCAAGATGGCCCCATCCCACACAGAATCACAGTGCGGAACACGGCATTGGAATGAGGACAGATCTGCAGAAAGGAGCCACCAAGGTCATTCTGGTGACCAGTCCTTGTCCTCTGCTTGACTTTTGTTGGGCACACCCTCCACAGTTCTGGTTCTCTTTAATATGCAGCCAAGGACAAACCTATTATATCTAATTAATCCCTTTATAACTGCCCAATACATATAGGCAGCGAGAAAAAAAGCTGGGCTATAATGCCCACATGCGTCACTGGACGGTCGATGTTTATGTGCTGAGAGCGTGCTCACTGCATGCTCCCAGCCCAGACTAAAGATTGGTAGTTAAGGGGACTGGCTTCCGATCATGGGACCATGCACAGTGGTCACATAATCGCTTTTCCTTCCCGGCTCCTGGCTGTTCGAAACTATTTAAAGAGACACCAAACAGGTAGGAAGGGGTTAAAGTCCAATTTCAGGCTAAAAGTATTTTTTCCCACCCCCTTAACCTATCCAACTAGGCATTGTCCCACCTTACCTTGTGAAGCCAGATATACACCCCTCTCCAGGCCCCTGCCACCATCAGCTCCTGGTGCAATAGCCCAAGAATGGAGCCCAAGTTCACCAATACCCTAGAGCCTCCATGAGATGATGCTGTTCTCTTCTGGATCCTGAGAGAACCCCATCACTGGACAGCCAGTAGGCAGGCAGTGACTTGGACACTTGAAGGACACAAAAACGAAGTAAACCGAAGAGAACACTGAGTGGCGGCGGCACATGCCCGCGGTTCATGGAAAATATAAAGTATGCATTTAGTTCAAGGTTTTTTTTTTTTTTTTTTCTTCTGTCTAGCATTCTGAAGGGAGCGTGGTCGGGGAAAGGAGAGAAAGGACTAAAGCCCCATTCCAGACAATAAGTATTTTACACCACCCTCTAATCCATCCAATTAGGCGTTCACCTCCCTTATCTTGCGAAGCCAGATATACTTAACTAAGTCCCCTTTCCAGGCCCCTGCCCCTGCCACTGCCGGTTCCGGGTGCAGAAGACTGAGAATGGAGCTCAAGATCACCAATACCCTATACCACCCCCCGGAGAGGATGCTATCCTTTTGTTCTTTTCTGGATCCTGAGAGAACCCCGTCCAAAAGGAAGGCACTGACTTTGACACTCAAAGGATCCAAGGAGGAAGACCTGGGGTGGTGGCGTCATATGACTGTGGGTTATGGCAAGTAAAAATGGGCATTTAGTTCAGGATTTTTTATTTATTTTTTTTTCTAGCAGTTAATACAGCTTTAAACATTGAAGGATCAGGCAAGTCTTCCTGAAATGAACTTCCTGTCCATTCGTTACGTGAAAATACCTTCTCCTCACAAAAACCATTTGGACCACTAAACTTTCACGATAGACGAGTCAATGGTAACTTATTGCACAAAGGAAACCAACTCACAGTGACCAAAACTAAACCAGGTAATGTAAAGATGGCTTCAGCTCTCCATCCGTAGGAGAGGTCCCTCAGATGCATTTCACAACCCCCCCCCGTGGGCTAGAGACCTCAGAAATTAAGCTCACTAGGGGGGGGGCAAACCATATCTGAGGAACCTCTCTTGCAGGTGAAGAGCAGATCTGAGGCAATTTCACATGTACAATACCCCCTTACCTTGTGACGTCAGATACATTCACCTAAGGTCCCCCTCCAGGCCCCTCTGCCATTGCCAAAATTAACTAGAAAAATCTTGCGAGCCACAGAAGGGTTAATGCCTCTAAGGTAAGTTCCTGGTGAAAGTCAGCTGCAAACACTAATCACGTTTCATACCCGTGTAAATAGTACTAAAAAATAAATAAATGTGTCTGCGCTAAATGAACAAAATTAAATGCAAATATCAAAGTATATAACATAACAATATGTGCTCACAAAAATAAATACCAAAAGTGCAATGTGCATAAATATATAAAAATCCAAGTGTTAACGCAGGATTGAAAGAGCAATCACACCTTCAATAAGGTGATAAATAAAAGTTCATAAACAATGAATATAAAGTGCACAAAAAAAGTGTCCATAATCAGTGATATCCATCAAGCTCATCCAAAAAGTGCACAACAATATAGCATGCTTCAGTGTTCTTCAGTGACCCCCACAAGCATATGCGCTCACCTTAGAGCGTGTGACACAGTACTCAAACCATGTCAAATCACGCTTTGAAGCCACTCCTGGGCTCTATGAGATATACTGGTGTGGAACTCCATCTTTCTCAAATAACGTCCCGATTCTATAATTTCTCTGTGTGTCCAGCGATCTCCCATCTGCATTGGCTGATGGAAATGAAATCTCTTGCACAGTCGCTGGCAACAAAATCTGTATGGAGCTACATCGATGGAACCTTCTCCTTGTAGGCTGAAGTCTGTCCCACGCTGCAGGCTGTGTTTAGCCTTGCTTCTCCTGCCTGCTCTAGTTGCCAGCACCTTCTGTTGTAAAGTCAAATAAGGCACACTGGGGAAGGGCTCTGCCATTGCCGGTTCAGTGTGCATTAGACTGAGAATAGAGCCCAAGATCACCAATATCCTACCCACCCTGAGATGCTGCCATCCTCTTCTGGAACACAAAGAGAACCCTGCCACTGGGCATCCAATAGGAAGGGACAAAGAATGACCCAAGGAGTAATTAAAGCGAAGAGCAGACTCACGGTGGCGGTGTCACATGACCGCAGGTTATGGAAAGTAAAAAAAATATATTTTCACCCAAGTTCTTTCTCCAGGCGCCTGCCACCACCAGTTCCCGATGCAGTGGACCATGAATGGAGCTCAAGATCACCAATACCCTACTGTCCCCTAAAATTATGCCGCCCTTTTCTATATCCTGAGAGAACCTCACCACTGGACATCCAATAGGAAGGCACTGACTTGAACTGGAAGAAGGACCCAAGGAGGAAGCAAAAAAAAAAAAAAAAAAAAAAAAAAAAAAGGGGAAGGAAAGAAGGACACGGGGTAGAGTTCAAAATATAAATCATTTATTAAAATATAAAAAATCTTTACAAATTAGTAGAAAAAAAAAAAAGTATAACATACATATTGATCATATCACATTTATAAACCAAAAAAAAAAAAAAGCCAAGCATTCTCCACCAAAGGAAAAAAAAAAATATTACAAAAATATTTCGGATAAAAATTAAACTTACTGTACATAAAGCTTTAAAAAAGGTAACACTTTACAAGAGGGGTGAACATATAAATATGGTCTGTTTTTTCGCTGTATGCAGAAAAAAAAAAAGGTCTTCTTTAAGCCTATATACAGAAGCGAGGGGGAGGGGGAAACTTCTCACTGAACCAGGGGAGCCCCATTTTTGAAGGAGCCAGAAAAGTCACTCACACTAACGAGACAAAAAAAACTTTGTAGCAATTTTTTTTTTTTCTTTAGCGCCCTTCAGTCTTGCACCGTTGTAGCGGCTTCTTCTCCTGGACTGAATTTGCTTACTCTGCTTTAACTGCACACTGTGAGCTTCTCACCATGTGCACTAGAAGCTGCAGCAACTCAGAGCCTCGCCTTATTTCCTGGGTGGAGGATGTCCGGCATCACCTAAGACCTCTTCCCACTGACTGTGCCCCGCCTCCTTCATTTATTGGATTTCACTTCCTTCAATCATGGGAGGCTCAGCATCACACGTGGGCATTACCTATGCCAGTGATGGCAAACCTTGGCACCCCAGATGTTTCGGAACTACATTTCCCACGATGCTCATGCACTCTGCAGTGTAGTTGAGCATCATGGGAAATGTAGTTCCAAAACATCTGGGGTGCCAAGGTTCGCCATCACTGAGTCCTATGCCAATACAGTCTGCCTATAGGAACACCAACCCATCAAGGCATTTTGATATTTGCATCAGAGCTGAGGGCTCTTGAGAGGAGTACTGAGGTAGGGTGCTGGGAAGCTCTGTACAGCACCCTGCTGGCCCCCTCCCACCAGCCATGATATGCCTGCACTGCATAAAGAAGCACAGAGACCCGGTGATGATACCATCATCTAAAAAGGCTATGTAATGAAAACAGAAAAGGCTTTATTTACAAATGAGGAAAGGCGAAAATATAATTTAGACAAACAACTGGTCTACCAGTGCCGTTTATAAAAGGCAACTGGTAGCAAGGGCTTTTAAAACAACCTCTGCCCCACCTGCAGATCCAGGACAGGTATGACAGGTGTCAGCGAGTAGGGCGGGGGATCAGCGAATGACAATTTGTTGATCTTCACTCCAGCGAATGAACACTGAAGTGACAATGATCACTTCCAGGTTCAGAGCCATCACTTCCCAGCTGCTGTGGACGGGAACAAAGCCGATCAAGAACCATCTATGCTTGATAAGCTTCACTGGGGTGGAGAAGCGAAACTAAAGGGGTTGATCTACTAAAACTGGAAAGTGCAAAATCTGGTGAAGCTCTGTATAGAAACCAATCGGCTTCCAGGTTTTATTGTCAAAGCTTAATTGAACAAGCTGAAGTTAGAAGCCGATTGGCTGACTATGCACAGCTGCACCAGATTTTGCACTCTCCAGATTTAGTAAATCAACCCCTAAAGCCTCGCACACACGATCGGATTTTCGTCTTGGAAAAAAGTGTGATGACAGACCATTTAGTACGGTTAGTATCAGACAATCGCTGGCCAACTTTCCGCCGACAAATGTTGGATGGCAGGCTAGTAAATTTTCGGCAGACAACGGTCTGTTGTCAGATTTTCCTATCGTGAGTACACAAGTCCAAACACGCATTCTCGGAATCAATGCTCATCAAACACGACATTAGCAGAAGGTGCCCAAAGGGTTCCTCGTAGTACGTCACTACGTTTGTGTTTGTTGGCCGACAATTATGTGCCGTTTATATGCAAGACAATTTCCTGGCACACGCCCTTCGAACACCAAAGTCATGCTTTGTCTGCCGAAAATCCGATCATGTGTACGAGGCTTAGGTACCTATTGTTTCCTTAAAGAAGACTTGTCGTGCCCATTAAATGAGGCTTAGACCACCTGTGAAGGTTTAACTGCTGTCTGTGCCCCCTTTGGCACCCTCTCTATTTGTCCTGTTTGCTGTTATCACCACAAAAAATTAAAAAAATTAAAAAAAGGAACGAAAACCTCAAATTTTGGATCAGGAAGAGAAGTGAAATCTTCTAATGGGGACACAAGTTCTGGTGGCAACCAGGAATTCCCTAATTTTGGAGGAATTTTTGGAATACCTGTGTCACTCTTTCTGTTCAATAGCCACAACAGGAAGAAAAATCTCCCCAACTGGAACACAGATAACAAAAAAACAGCTGAGAGGGCTTAGGACTCTCCTATAATCTTTCCAAAAATGAAAAATTTTGCCATTAAAAAAAAAAAGTTTTAAAATTCCTCACATGTAATCCATGTGTTGGTGCTCCTGCTATGAAAGTGACAATAAGGTCACACATATTGGGTACCTCTAGGACTAAGCCTTGTGGGACGAAACGCGTCAGTACGTGGTCTGGATTAGCCCAGTCTGAGGCCGCTTTTCTCATCTGGTGCATGGGCTGCAGGAATGCGGTGTCTTTGCATCTAGCATTATACATTGGGCTTGGATGAGCCCCACAGATGGCAGCATCCGGATTTAGTGGACCACTGGAGTAGAACCATCAGCGCTTGGAGAGGCACTCTAAGTAATTTAATGGGGGAGGGGGTCACATAATGGGGGTCCCCACAAATGTCTAAGTGAGACCAATAATTCTAGGACCTGCATGCACAGTGAACGCTAAAATTTACAGGCTTTTAAAGAATCATCTTTTTTGGGGACCAAAGTTTTTCCGCCATCTCACAGGCATGCAGAATTTTAAGACTTTAGTATATTTTTACTGAATGTTTTGTATCTTTTTACCCAATGTAACCACTTCCTTAAGGCAGGGTTCACATATGTGCGAATTGGATGCAGTTTTCACCACATCCATTTCGCAAGACATGCGAGTAAGGCCGGTTATCAATGGGACGGCCGCCTGGCGGTTTCCAAAAGGGTCCTGTGCGTTTTTGGGTCAGTTTCAGGTGCGAATTCAGGCAAAAATTTGGACCTGAATCACACCTGAACTGGTGAACAGAAATGCACCAGACCCCAGGCTGGAAACAACGGCCGCACATATGTGAACCCCGGCCTAGATTTTACTGGTCAACATTGTGTATGTACGCTCTAAACTTTAGTGTATTTTTTTATTGAAGATACGGCATAAAAACAGCAACTGCCACCATTTTATTCTCCAGGGTCTCTGCTTTTAGAAAATATTTAATATTTGGGGGTTGTTAACTAATCTTTAGGCCTAAAATTCACATTTTATCCCGTTCCGAATGCTTAGAGCTAGAATGCCCACATGCATCGTTGGGTGAGCAATACCCAAACCCATGGTTCTGCTCCAGACTTGCTCCCTTCAGCCTACACAGAGGACCCAGGTGCTGGCTACCCCACAGACCATCTCCATTCTCAA